>NC_060159.1:28707520-28721799 GCF_021292245.1 Micropterus dolomieu | reverse complement strand
TGATATCTCCCCCCCCCCCCCCCTTTCTCTCAGGGAGAGACAAAGAATTTGGGATCTCCAAATTTATTTGATATAAAATGAACAAATCCACACTGGCTGACCACTACAAGGATGTAAAGCATAAAGAAGCTTTATGGGACCTCTGTGTGGAGCCGCTCTGCTGTGGTCTGTTTGTCTAAAGCTTTAAACACAGAAACTAATGTTAGTAATGATGATAAATTAATGCCATTCTGATTTGTGTGCGCATGTCTGCCTGTGTGCGCACGTGAGCCACACCTGCACAAGTCAGTTCCCCACCTGGACCACCCAAGCCAAACTTGTCTGGATATGAACTGGTCTGAAGGGATCTGGATTCAGAAGCAGCCTTATTCACAAATATAAGAAAGATTTCACAGATCAGCCTTAATTCAGTTTCATTCAGTCATCAATACCTGATCAATAACCTGTTTGTTTCCTACCAGGCAGGTGTGACTGCAGGTCCCGGAGCTCTCTCCGCTTGGTGGCCGCTCTTGCCGCTGCTGGATCCGGTCCCGGTGGAGCGGCTCTCCGCGGTCCCCCGCCGGGCAGAAGGCGTCCAGCTCGGTCTGCAGGTCCAGGATGTAGTCGATGACGTGCTGCAGGATCTCCACCCGGCTGGTGGCCCGTCCGGGCGGCAGACCGCAGCAGCCGGTAACAAAGGTTCATGTCCTGCAGCAGGAGCTCCGGAACACGCGGCTCGTCCTCCTCCGCCGCCGCCGGGCTCTTGTTCCGGTAGGAGCCCCGCAGAGAGCAGCGCAGGCTCCGGCTCAGGGAGCCGCTGCTCCTCCTCCTCCTGCCCGCAGACGGCACCGGGCTGCCGGGTCTCATGTCTCCTGGCGGTCGCTGCAGCTTCACATGAGAACAAACAGCATCACTGAGACACGGAGAGAGGAGCCTCACTGAGCTGCGGGAGGAGCGCCGGGCTGCTTATAGAGCCGCTGCAGGCTGAGCTGCACGCTCATTGGCTCTCAGCGGAGTCAGTCAACATCTCAAGCCAGCTGATTGGTCCCTGAGCGAGCAGCGAGCCCAGCAGCTCACCTGTCACCTGCCTGCTGTTCAGGAGCAAAGAAGTCCTGCAGGCAGAAATGTTCTTTAACAGTACAGAAATTATTAAAATACATAAAATACTCATTGTGTAACATAATATATTTACTGTTTGTAATTATTTATGAGCTCATTTTAATTACTTTATTCGCTGCAGCGTAGTTTAATCTGTAATAATATATCTTAATGTATTAGTTTATTACATTTTGTGTTTTTAAAGTAACTGAAGTTATCAGATAAATGTAGAGAAGTAAAAAGTCCCTGATTGTAGGACTCACCTTCAACCTGGTTTACATCATCAGAAACATCTCAGGTTTGTTAAATATAAAATATATAAAACACATCTGTGGTTGGAATATTTATTATTAAATATATAATCTGTTAAAACTCACCCAGCTGCTGTACTTTAAGGCTGACATGTTGCTGCATCATCTCGTCTGCAGTTCAGTGTTGTTATATATTCAGCTGTTATTTAATAACAACCAACATTACTCAAGACTTCTAAATGTAAAAGTGAAGCATCTAATGATGCTGCAGAGAGAAGATTTAAGGAGACGAGTGTTGACTCAGCCTTCAACTGTTATTTCATTAACTCAAATAACAATAGTCTAAAGATTCCAAATGTGTTGAATGTGATCCTGCTCTGATGTCCAAACACAGTAACATCTCACTGTGAAACAGCTGGAGGAATTGTAGCTTTAAATTCTAACTTGTTGCTTCTCTGGGGAAAAAAAGCACAATTATATCCCATCATATCTTTTAAATTTCAATTCAAATGACATAAGTACCTGTTTTAAAGAGCTCTCAGCTGTTCTCCATGTAAATCATCAGCTCGTCTGAAGAGCTGATTTAATTGCTGATTTTGGTATAAATGAGGATTAAAGAGAAAGTGGAGCCAGCATCAGTTTGGAAGATCAGACCTCCTGACCCGGATCTGTCTAAACAACAACAACAACAGCAGCTGGCCAACAGATCCTCCACAGAGTGTTTCTGACGAGCTGAGATGAATCAGCCTCTCACTATCCAATCAGACTTCTACGCTCCATCCTGTGACAATATGCTCAAAATAACAAACTTTATATTTTATTTTCAAATTAAAGTAACTCAGTGCTTTATGTCAGAACATCAATATTTAAACTTTATAGATAACAACGTGACACTCAGAAAATCAGCCAACAGAAAGAAAATCAGATAAAATGTGATAAAACATGTGAACAGAGCGACTGAAACACCAGCAGCAACTGTTTGGCCTCATTAATACAGTTTAGATAAATAAACCTTTACATTCAGGGAGCAGCAGTGAAATGACCTCCTGCATCTTCTCTGTGAAACTATGAGCAGTAAACTGTCCTGTTCCAGACCAGATCAACCAAGTCCAGAACCCTGCTTCTGGTTTAGGCACTGTGTTGTTGTTATCAGAGGGAAGCCGGTCCACATCCTGTCTGCAGGACTCGTCTCACCACTGAGAACAGAACTCTGTCCACGCACTGCTGCAGGACTGGACCATCACAGACATGAGAGGGTTTTTAAGTTTCTCACTGAACCAGCTTTTATTCCTCTGCTGCCGTTTGTCATCTTTATCTGACAGCAGAAATGGAAAAACAGACTAAATATTAAAGAAGAAGGTTTCCCTTCTGGCTGAGGAGACGCAGCAGGTGAATGCAGACATGATGAAGAGGTGAAGCTGCCTTCAGACCGTGATGTGTTTCTTATCAGAAAGACGGTGTCACCAGATACAGGAGGAGGATTTCACAAGGTACTCATTTGTCTTGATTAGTTGTCTTGAAACATGTTCTGTAGGATGCTGGAGAAATTGTATATCTCATCTGACCTGATCCTCCAGGAGAAGCATGAAAACGCTGCTGAGGACACAGATGTCTGGACCACCTTGTTTAATATGGATCTGCAGCAGAAAATAGTTGGAGATATTATCTTTCATATTATATTGTTAGATGGTATTATGAGTAGTAATTGCTTAAGTACAAATACTAAATGTGAGGGTTGATATTTTTAATCTAAAGCTTGTGCTTTCATTCATCAACTGACCAAAGAATCTTAATTCAAAGTCTACTTAATAGCTTTTTCCTGAGCTTTCAGTCATGCTATTTCCAAACTCAGATTCAATTTTAAACAAACATGGATGAATAAGAAGTGGGAAACTGTGCAAACTCCTTCTACTGCTGAAGACAGTGACTTGGTTGAAAGTTGCACAAAAACACATCAAGTGAACCTTCAGTTAATGTTATTTTTTATCTTGTATCTTTAAGCTTGTGTTTGTGGAATTATAAAAAGAAAACGATTCTACCACTATGTAGAGCTCACAGAGCCCCAGGGGTGCAGTAAAAACACAAATCATTTAATGTCATTTAAAAAGTCTATTATTATTATTCATTTTTATGTAATGTTTCACTTCTGAGATTTGAATTTTAACTTGAGACAATCTGATGTTCCTGCATGTTTCTAAGAGCTGATTTAATAAAAGTCCTGCTCTCTTTGTTGGTTTTCAGCTCGTGCTGCAGAAAGCTGCCTCTGCATCTGCTTCACTCTCGTTATCTGGATTCTGGAGGTCTCGGAGGGAGCTGAACCCCGACAGTGTTCGGTGTTCGGCTTTGCTTCAGTAGTTTCTCTGCAGGAAGAAGAAGCAGGAACAGTAAAGAGAAAAACTTTAAACTACTTTATAAAGGTGAAAACATCAACATTTTGTTTTGAGCCCTTAATGAGACAGTGTGAGCATGTGACTGAATATGATTGTGTATATTTAACAGAACAGCAGAGTCAGTTAGCTCAGCAGCAGATGTTCGTCGCTTTGTTTCCTCACATTCGTCGGTTTCCTTTGCAACCAATTAACATAAGCAGAAAACAAACACCTGTGGAGGAATGTGGTTAACCTGCCTGCTGACGCCGTCCTGCATTTGTATATATTCCCACCTGACCTTATCTCCTCTGACCTGAGCCTCAGACAGCTGCAGCACAACTCAGCGTCCAAGGGGGAACTTCTTATAATGTCATCTCTCAAACATCTCTTTCATTACAAACACAATCAGGAACAGAGCGGCCTGCTGCAAAGGTCCAGACCTGGAGCAGATACAGACCTTCAGTTGAGCTTGTTTTACAAACCACTCAGAGTTAATGCTGGACTGTGTCTCCGCTCTCTGATCCACACATTTAACACATTTAGATTACACAAAAGTCATAGTTTGAAATGATCTCATAGCAAACAAAACACTAACAGGACTCAGGACGGTGTTTTCTACATCCTGCATCAGGTTTGAAGATTGATCTCCTTCGTTACAGACGATCCCACTCAGAGTTTAGTCCACCTAAACAGCCTGAGGCCGTGTGGCTGAGCATAGTTTAAGCAAGCAGGAATGTGTGCAGACAGAAAGCTGCAGCTAAATCACTTTAATGTGTCAGTAATAAGCAGGTGAGCTGAGCGAGAGTCTAGACACCTTAATGTGGTGCGTTCAGGTTCGACTGTGTAATTACAGCTTTGTTTATATTGATCTGAGCCATTAAAGTCACCTCTGTGAAACAGCAGATCAGAGCTTAGAGCTTAGCTTAGCATAAAGACTGGGAACAGCTAGCCTGGCTCTCACACCTGCACATGGTCTGATTCAGCTGGACAAAAACAGGAATGTGAATGAAATGTATGATGACTGATATCAAAATACTTCCACAACAGAGTCCAAGGTAATGTAAGTCTTAAAGACACAGTGTGCAGGAGTTAGTGACATCTAACAGTGATTTTAAATATCTCTCACCTCACCCTCCCAACCGACCGCGCAGGAGGACCTACGGTGTAAAACTCATGAAAAATGAGAAAGGTCGGTGTTTGGTTTGTCTGCTCTGGGCTCCTGTAGAAACCTGGTGATGTAGCATGGCGGGCTCTGTGGAAGTGGACCCCGCTCCCTCTTCTAAGTCAGGGAACTCCAAACATTTTTGATTGTGGGCAGAAAAATATTGAATTTTTGTAATTCACTTGGGGCTTTCATTATTCGGACGTGGGCGTGGTTTCATCTAGTTTGTTGGAAAAACGATAGACGCAACCAGGCTGCCCTTACCTGACCCTGCAGCCTGTGAGCAGCTGGTCTCCTGCAGGTCTCATTCAGTCGGGCCTGGATAGAGTTCCTGGACCTAAACATGAGTATTTCAGATGTTTGGAGAACAAAAGCTTTAAAACAAAGTCAGTGGGCACAAAAGATCTGAAAATTAATGATAATGTTTAATAAAGTGTTCAGCTTCACTACAGACCTGATTTACCATCTGTCCTCTCTCTCCTCTCTGTCTCTCTTAACTTTAGTGGCATGAATGTGTAACAACAATATTGCCAAAGCATCATACAAACTACATAAGAACAATCAACTACATACATTTCATTAAACAAGTAATTAATGTGTATGTGTGTTTGTGTTAAAAAAATTAAAAAATATAAAAAATTAAAATAAATAAACAGTAAACGTGTGTGTGTGTGTATACTAATAGACAAAAAATAAAATAATTAATTGATTTAAAAAAAATAATTTTTAAAAAAAGGAAAGAAGTCAGTATCAAATGTAAAAACAAAAGAAAATTACTAAAATATCAAGCAATCAAATAATAATTTGAAAATCTGTACAATTATTTATGAGTCTGAGGTTCCACTGGTTGTCCTCACTTCATGAGAAGACATATTTTGCAGCAATTATTTGACATTTGGGCATTTATCCCAGTATATAGGGGAGTTTCTGTGTGTCTGATATGAATTCAAATTCAGGGTATATTTAGGAAATGTTTGCAAAGTTTGTCTTTTATATTTGGGGCATGAGATTAGAAAGTGCAGCTCTGTCTCTGCCTGTCCCCTGTCACACTGGGAGCAGTGTCTCTCCTCTTGTGGTAGCCAGCTCTGTCTGTGGCGACCCTTTTCTATGGCCAGGCTGTGTTCACTCAGTCTGTATGTTGTCAACATTTGTCTTGGTTTAGGACATGTTATTGTGCTCAGGTAATTTGCCAGTGTGATTTCTCTTTTTTGGGTCAAATAACATTGTAATTTACTTTGTGTTTTGGTCATTTCTTTCCAGTATTCAATATATTTTTCTTTCTGTGTGGGAGAAGAATGCTGTTTGTTTGTTTCCAATCTTCATGGCACATTCACTTTTTGTATACATGTTCTTAATCAAATCATATGTTTTTCCTCCAATGCCAATTTCAAGTAGCCTATAGAAAAGGCCATTGTGCCAGATGGAATCAAAGGCTTTTTGGAAGTCAACAAAACAGGCATATACCTTTCTTTTCTTAATGTTTAATTTTTGATCAATTAAAGTCTGGAGGGTAAATATATGGTCCGTTGTGTGGCAATTTGACAACAAACCTGCTGGATTTTCTGTTTGTTTCTGATCTTTTTATTGACTTTGAAGAACATTTAGATTTGATCTGCATTTTTCTTCCTCCCTCATTTTTGTCTCATTTCTGCATCTGTAAGATCCCTTTCTGTAAAATGAAATGAAACAATAAGTGCAAAGAAAAGCAGGTGTGATGATGCACGAGAAAAACTTAAACTGACTTTTCAATTCAAATTCAGTTTTTTTTATATAGCGCCAAATCACAACAACAGTTATCTCACAGCGCTTTTCATAAAAGAGCAGGTCTAGACCGTACTCTGTGATGATATTTACAGAAGCCTAACAGTTCCTACCAAGAGCAGCACTAGGCGACAGAGGCAAGGAAAAACTTCCTTTAAGAGGCAGAAACCTCGAGCAGAACCATGGCTCAGGGTGGGCGGCCATCTGCCTCGACCGGTTGGGGGTGAAAGAGAGAGAGAGAGAGAGAGAGAGAGAGAGAGAGAGAGAGAGAGAGAGAGAGGAACAGAGAGAGAGGGATGTAAGGAGAGAGAGAGGAGAGGGAGGCAGCCTACACAATATACACACAGAGGTACAGACAGTAAAGGTGATGTTGCTATAGACTAAATGAAAAATGGTACAGATATTTATAGTAGTGTTAATGATAACATTCGTAATGTTAATGATTATAATAACAATAATAACAATAGGACTAGTAACAATAGTCGTTGTAGCAGAGGGTGTCGAGCAGGAACACGGGGGCAGCAGGTGACCCGCAACCACAGATCCAGACTCCACAGCTCCAGAGCCAGAAACACCTGCAGGAAGTGATAGGAACTTCTGTGTTTTGGAAACACTGTTCTTCTACCAGCATGAAGTTGTAGGTGAACTTGTGTCAGTTCAGTGTCTGTGGTTGTTTAGAGACAGAAAGTTGCTTCTAGTTTTGTGTTTTAGTCAAACAAATGAATCAGTGATCGTGTTTCACAGTTGTGCTGTACTGGGAACTGCAGGCTTTTATTCTGAAGTTTGGTGGATTAATCGATCGGAGGAAAATTCACCTGCAACTATTTCAACCAAAAGCTAAAGATTATTAAATGAACATAATGAACTGAATTATGGACAAAACAAGATGTTTTAAAACGTCACCTTGAGCTCTGGGATGTAGTGATTAGCATTTTCAGTTTTCTGTTTTACAGATCAAATGATTCAGTGAATAACTGAGAAAATAAATGGCAGATAAATTGACAATGAAAATAATTGTTGCAATGACTCAAATAAAAAATACAGAATAAAAAACAATCAGTTTATGAATTTCAGCAAAGGCTTAATTAATTTATTTAATAAAATTAAATGTTTGTCCCTTTTAGGAAATGACAGCGTGTTGTAATCGCTCCCTGAACAGAGACACTAAAAACAACAAGTTAGCTTTGGGAGATACATCACTTATCTCCCTTTTTGACACCTTCGGTGGACCACACACACTATTGTCCAACACAACTGCAGTTGGGCTAAAACTCAGGGACTTCTTTTTTAAAGTGTTGAGTTTCGGTTTGCCCTTCCACTCTGTTTTCTCAGCAACTGAAATAACACATTTGACCATGGGAGGATGGCATCTTTGAGCTTTAGTCAAAGCATCGTGAGTGGGAGGCAGAGGTGTAACAGGCCCAGACTCACTCACGGAGTCTGTTACTTTCTCAGCCTTGTCTGCCTTGCAGCTCACTGGATCACCACCATGGGACACGCTTTCTTTAGAGGAAAGTGAAGCAAAAGGTGAGTCAGACAGCTTCATTTCCTGTGTATTTTCACCCGTCGCTGGTCTTCTGCTTTCCCTGTCAGAGAGGCAAAACAGTCAAAGATGAAAGGTTTTAAACAGTCATTTGTTGCCTCATGCGTTTGGGAGTCTTGCCGTTGGGGCTGGGAAGAACTAAATATTTACCCCACACCCGTTGGTTGATTGTAACTTGGGCCAGGTTGCTCCCTCTTCCAAGCTCTGCACTCAGCAATCAAATGTCCAGGCTTGCGACAAAAGAAACCGATTCTTTCTCCCATTTTACTGGGAGACACGTTGGGACGACTGTTAGGGGGATTATGCACCGGCTGCTCGGTTTTTTGAAACCCTACCCGTGAAGACACATCGCGCTTAGTGAAGGTGGCCTTATGCAGAAGCGGAAACTCGTCTGCGAAGATGTAAAAATACTACGTTACAACTACAAGTTCTGCATTCAAACTGTGATAAGAGAAAAAATTACTTTGAGTTTTAACAGTGAAAGTACTCATCATGCAAACAACACCTGTAAGTTAAATAGACTGTATATAGTATTATACACTGTAAATTATAATATATTATAAACTGATTAGGGCTGGGCACGTTAATGCGTTATTATTGCATCAATTAATTAACGCCGACAATTATTTTATCACATGTTAACGCAGTTTTTTTAAAATTCTCATTTTGAAAGTTCGTTGCTCACTGGCTCTGAATACACATACAGTCAAACCATGGGTCACAGGGGAGGGGGTGTTGATCAGTCTGCAAATCACCCACCCAAACAGAGTGGAGGGTGAGTGAGTGAACACATGCACATAAGAACCCCATCCCAATGCTTGAATGTAGACATTGTCCCAACCCTACTGAACATAGTATTTCTGTTGCTCCCTGATAAAAGATACCTGCTAATACCTGTTCAGAAAGACAGAAAGAAAATTGGACTCTGATGGTAACTTGTTTTAACAAGATAGATAAAAGGTAATGCCCTGGCAGTGGCAAATAGCTTTGGTTTAATATTTGATTTGATTAAATTAATGTTTACGTTATAGGTATAGATTTAGGTAATATTTTCTTGCTTCTGTGTAAAGGGAATACTGCTGGTAAAAAGCACATTATTTGTTTAAAGTGTTTGCAAACCACATGTTATTGCACTTTTGTGTACAGTGGGGAGAACAAGTATTTGATACACTGCTGATTTTGCAGGTTTTTCATACTTACATATTGAATGCAAATTAATTATTAAAAAATCATATAATGTGATTTTCTGGATTTTAGTTTTAGATTCCGTCTCTCACAGTTGAAGTGTACCTATGATTAAAATTACAGACCCCTACATGCTTTGTAAGTAGGAAAACCTGCAAAATCAGCAGTGTATCAAATACTTGTTCTCCCCACTGTATATAGTAGTACATTTAAATTACAAGTGCGCAATACACTACTTTAGAATCCATTATTCAATTTTGCGCGTAACAATGCGATTAATCCCAAGAAAATCAAGTGATTATTTTGTGATTAAAAATTATAATTGTTAACACTAATATATACATATATATATATATAATACTATGTTTGTGAGGATTAAACTCAGCAGGAAAAGAAGAGTACTTGAGCAACACAATATATCAAGACTGTTGAGTTTTTGTCTTCAAACTTTTATTGAAGTGAATGAGAAGCTCTGCAGCCATCAGCAGCTACTAGATGCTCCTCCAAGAAAACTTTATTAAAGTAAAAATCAAAGTCAGCACAGTTTATACACAAGTTCAGCCCTGAGGAGATCATTTCACCATTTCTAAGAAAACACATTTCTGACATTAAAGGCACAATCAGTGAGTCAGATGTTAACCAAAGTGAAGCCTCGTCCACCACCAACATTTAAACCACAGGACTGGAAGTTGTCTCCCTCCTACACAGAACACAGAGACACTGAGGAGTCAGGCCAGAATCCAAACCCAGGATAAAGAGGTTCAGTGAATGTGGTGTTGAAGGTGTGGAGGTGGATCAGTGTGTCAGAGGAGACTCTGTAAAAGGACAGAGTGCCAGCAGGACAGTCCACATACACTGCTACTCTGTTAGAGGAGGAGGAGGAGGAGGAGGAGGAGGAGGAGAGAGGGAGGACTGTTTCTCTGTTATTGTGACAGACAGAGTAACGACAATCAGAGCAGCTCAGACTCCAGGACTGATCATTCATTCCAAACCCACATTCATCACAGTCTCTCCTTCTGATTCCTCTGTAACTCACTGATATATAAACTTCTCCTCTCCACTCGACCTCCCAGTAACAGCGACCAGTCAGATCATTTCTACACAGCAGCTGCCAGCAGTCAAATCTCTCTGGATGATCAGGATATGGCTGCTCCTCTGTCACCACCGTCACCTTCCTGTTGTTGTCAGACAGTTTAAGGTTTCTGTGTGCTGTGTTTGTGTCCAGTGTGAGTTCACAGAAATCTGATGGAGAGAACGAGACACAACACAGCAGCAGTTTATCATCAGACACATCTGAAGGTTTATAAAGTTTAATGATGATGTATTTAGTCAGTAATGTTTGAATGAATAAATACCACAACTATCAACTTTGTATTGAAAGAGAAACTGACTGTGTGCTGTTTTGTCATCATGAGTCAGATTGAATCCACACTTACACTTCCTCAGACCAGATTTTAACCATTGCTCTCCACCATGGTCCACCCTGGAGGAAGAAACACAGTCAGTGATATTCACAGTGAATATGAATCCTAACTGTCAGTGTGACAGAGAAACAGGCTGAAACGCATCTGTGTCAACTGTCTGCAGGATTCTGTCACTGTCTGAAAAAAAGACCTGAAGAAGAAGAAGATGAAGACAACTACATACATGTTGTTCCGCTAAATAAATAGTTTGACCGGCATTCATGAACAACTAAACTGTTTCCAGACTGTTCTCAGATCAGTCTGACCACCAGATTCAACTTGTATTGTGTAATTTATATGTCATTTATATGTTTATATGAAACAAAATGTCTGTAATGAGGACAGAGAGTCCATATGATGTACAAATTGTAAAGCTTTTTGAGACAAGCTTGTGACTTTGCACTTGATAAATAAAACTGAATTCGGAATTTCATATCAGTGAAGGACTGATACAAATTAGGGATGAACAATATAACAATAAATTTGGACTTGGAATTTTTTTATTAAGATGTTTATTTTGTAAAATGTTACTAAATTTTGCTTTCATATTTGTTGACAAAGAGTTTATCATGATTTTAAGTTTTGAATGTTCTACCTCAGATTTGTGAAGAGATCCACTGTTTGAGATCAAGTGTTGACCATAAAGAAGTGCTTAAACCACAATTAACCATTAGGTTCCTTCAAGTTTCAGTCAGAAGCAAAAATCATCAACAAATAATTTGATGCTGATTTGATACTTATTGTGATGATTATCAATAACGAAAGATATGAGACTTTTTATCGTGATAACATTTTTGTCCATATGGTCCAGCCCTAGAACAATCAGCAAATCATTTACAATGTAATTGTATGTATCTAAACTATGCAAAGTAAAAAAAATTACACAGCTAAATTCATCTCAACAAATTTTGTAGTTGCAATTTCAGTCTGGATCAAAGTGTTGAACAGACCACCAAACACTTCTATACATAGAGCCATGCTGCTAGCAGGGCTCACATGAGAATGATTTTACATCAAAGTTTCTGATGTTTCTAATGAATGGGTGTTTTCAATCTATAAGACTGCTGGAGATCCATGTGTTTCCTAACTCAGGCCTACTCACTGCTCGGAACAGAATTACAAAAAATAAGAAGATGATGATGGACTCCAGCGGACTGACATTAAATTAGAGAAAATAGAGACACCTGCAGAGTGTGAGCTCTTGTATTCTGTCCAAACCTGAGAGTATCCAGTTTCCGGTGTGGATCTTCCAGTCCAGCAGAAAGCAGCTTCACTCCTGACTTTCCTGGATAATTGTAGCTCAGATCCAGCACTCTCAGATGGGAAGGGTTCAAGCTCAGAGCTGAGGCCAGAGAGGCACAGCCTTCCTCTGTGATCAGACAGCCTGACAGGCTGGAATCAGCAAACCATCATGAACTCTGTCAGTAGGAAACTAATGAATGAACCTAAAACCAGATGAGGAGGTTTAAAAGAAACAGCTTAATACTGACCTGAGAGTTTCCAGGGTACAGTGTGGACTCTCAAGTCCAGCAGACAGTAGCTTGACTCCTGAATCCTGCAGGTTGTTGTTACTCAGGTCCAGCTCTTTCAGACTAGAGGACTGGGAGCTGAGAACTGAGGACAGAGCTTCACAGCTTCTCTCTGAGAGGTTACAGCCACTCAACCTGAAAAGGGATTAGCAATGGACACAAACTAAATGATTTATTTGTCAAATATAAAGTTAAGCATTTTTGAATTTGCACATTCATAGATGCACCTACAGAGCTTTGTTGGAGGCTTTGACCACTGGCAGCAGCCTCAGAAGAGCCTCCTCTGAAGCAGAGTATTTCCTCAGGTCAAACACATCCAGATCTTTTTCTGAGGACAGTAAGATGAAGCCCAGAGCTGACCACTGAGCAGGAGAGAGTTTATCTGTGGAGAGACTTCCTGAACTCAGGGACTGTTGGATCTGCTCCACTAGAGAACGATCATTCAGTTCATTCAGACAGTGGAACAGATTGATGCTTCTCTCTGGAGACAGATTCTCACTGATCTTCTTCTTGATGTACTCAACTGTTTTCTGATTGGTCTGTGAGCTACTTCCTGTCTGTGTCAGCAGACCTCGTAGGAGAGTCTGATTGGTCTGCAGTGAAAGACCCAGGAGGAAGCGGAGGAACAAGTCCAGGTGTCCGTTTGGACTCTGTAAGGCCTTGTCCACAGCACTCTGGTAGACATGTTTTAATTTAGGTTTCTCTCTAAAGACTTTAGACCGCCGGGAGGTTGTTTGGTCTTCTGCCAGCAGATTGACACCAGAGTTGATGAAGGTCAGATGGACATGAAGAGCAGCCAGAAACTCCTGAACACTCAGATGGACGAAGCAGAACACCGTGTCCTGGTACAGCCCTCTCTCCTCTTTAAAGATCTGTGTGAACACTCCTGAGTACACTGAGGCTGCTCTGATATCGATGCCACACTCTGTCAGGTCTGATTCATAGAAGATCAGGTTTCCTTTCTGCAGCTGCTCAAAAGCCAGTTTTCCCAGAGACTCAATCATCTTCCTGCTCTCTGGACTCCAGTGTGAATCTGTCTCAGCTCCTCCATCATACTTGACGTTCTTCAGTTTGGACTGAACCACCAGGAAGTGGATGTACATCTCAGTCAGGGTCTTGGGCAGCTCTCCTCCCTCTCTGGTCTCCAACACCTCCTCCAGAACTGTAGCAGTGATCCAGCAGAAGACTGGGATGTGGCACATGATGTGGAGGCTTTGTGATGTCTTGATGTGGGAGATGATTCTGCTGGCCTGCTCCTCATCTCTGAATCTCTTCCTGAAGTACTCCTCCTTCTGTGGGTCAGTGAACCCTCTGACCTCTGTCACCATGTCAACACACTCAGGAGGGATCTGATTGGCTGCTGCAGGTCGTGTGGTTATCCAGAGGCGAGCAAAGGGAAGCAGGTTCCCCCTGATGAGGTTTGTCAGCAGCACATCCACTGAGGTGGACTCAGTCAGGACCTCATTGTCGTGGAAGTCCAGAGGAAGTCGACACTCATCCAGACCGTCAAAGATGAACACAACCTGGAACTCTTCAAAGCTGCAGATTCCTGCTTCTTTGGTTTCAGGAAAGAAGTGATGAACAAGTTCCACCAAGCTGTACTTTTTCTCTTTCAGCACATTCAGCTCTCTGAAAGTGAATGGAAATGTGAACTGTATGTCCTGGTTGGCTTTGTCTTCAGCCCAGTCCAGAGTGAACTTCTGTGTTAAGACTGTTTTCCCAATGCCAGCCACTCCCTTTGTCATCACTGTTCTGATTGGTTCATCTCTTCCAGGTGAGGCTTTAAAGATGTCTTCTTGTCTGATGGTTGTTTCTGGTCTGGCTGGTTTCCTGGATGCTGTTTCAATCTGTCTGACCTCATGTTCATCATTGACCTCTGCAGTCCCTCCCTCTGTGATGTAGAGCTCTGTGTAGATCTGGTTCAGAAGGGTTGGGTTTC
>NC_060159.1:28692890-28707420 GCF_021292245.1 Micropterus dolomieu | reverse complement strand
CTCTGTCAGGTCTGATTCATAGAAGATCAGGTTGCCTTTCTGCAGCTGCTCAAAAGCCAGTTTTCCCAGAGACTCAATCATCTTCCTGCTCTCTGGACTCCAGTGTGGATCTGTCTCAGATCCTCCATCATACTTGGTGTTCTTCAGTTTGGACTGAACCACCAGGAAGTGGATGTACATCTCAGTCAGGGTCTTGGGCAGCTCTCCTCCCTCTGTGGTCCTCAACACCTCCTCCAGAACTGTAGCAGTGATCCAGCAGAAGACTGGGATGTGGCACATGATGTGGAGGCTTCGTGATGTCTTGATGTGGGAGATTATGCTGCTAGCCTGCTTCTTATCTCTGGATCTCTTCCTGAAGTACTCCTTCTTCTGTGGGTCAGTGAACCCTCTAACCTCTGTCACCATGTCAACACACTCAGGAGGGATCTGATTGGCTGCTGCAGGTCGTGTGGTTATCCAGAGGCGAGCAGAGGGAAGCAGGTTCCCCCTGATGAGGTTTGTCAGCAGCACATCCACTGAGGTGGACTCTGTGACATCAGTCAGGACCTCATTGTTGTGGAAGTCCAGAGGAAGTCGACACTCATCCAGACCGTCAAAGATGAACACAACCTGGAACTCTTCAAACCTGCCGATTCCTGCTTCTTTGGTTTCAGGAAAGAAGTGATGAACAAGTTCCACCAAGCTGTACTTTTTCTCTTTCAGCACATTCAGCTCTCTGAAAGTGAATGGAAATATGAACTGTATGTCCTGGTTGGCTTTGTCTTCAGCCCAGTCCAGAGTGAACTTCTGTGTTAAGACTGTTTTCCCAATGCCAGCCACTCCCTTTGTCATCACTGTTCTGATTGGTTCATCTCTTCCAGGTGAGGCTTTAAAGATGTCTTCTTGTCTGATGGTTGTTTCTGGTCTGTCTGGTTTCCTGGATGCTGTTTCAATCTGTCTGACCTCATGTTCATCATTGACCTCTGCAGTCCCTCCCTCTGTGATGTAGAGCTCTGTGTAGATCTGGTTCAGAAGGGTTGGGTTTCCTGCTTTAGCAATCCCCTCAAACACACACTGGAACTTCTTCTTCAGGTTAGACTTGAGTTTACGTCGGCACACTGGAGCAGCAGTTCCTGAAGGAAGAAACAACAAATGTGATTAATAAGTGGATGCTACAGTAAATCTGATACATGTAAACTTTTTTTAATTTATTTTCCTCAATGAAATCTTTTCATCTCATCATTTGTGAACAGTTTCTGAGATTCAGCCCAGAAGAATTCATAGATCTGATCCAAATGTGTGCATCATATTAACAGCAGAGTTTGAAATGGAAACTTCTCCCATGTTGCCTCCATTTCCTCTTTCCATCATGTTAAATCTGTTCAAATCCTCTTACTGCTCTGCAGACGCTCAGCCAGCTCCTCCTGCTTCATTCTCCTCAGGAAGAGCAGTGTGATCTTCAGAAATGCCTCTCTGCTGCTCCTCCTCTGCTCCTCCTCCTCACCGTCCAACACCTCCTCATCCTCCCTCTGACTCTCTAAGCATTCTGGGTAATCTGGACTCAGAACTCCCTGGAACTTCTTCACCTCGTTCTTCACAAAATTGCCAATGTTTTCTTGGAGCAGCTGGAACAGAAGAAAATGTAAAGTTGAACTCGTAGAAATCAACATCAGATCATCCGTGACATTTAGTAAATTACAAAAACGTTGATCCTGAATGTATCAGTCAAATGTACCATTTAACAAGTTATTAAGTACTGTTTCCATATGGTGCTGGTTATTCTATGGTGCTAATCAGACCCTGTGCTGGTAGTATATCCTAACTGATGGCACACAGTGAATGAAAAACAGTACTTTTATATCCCTGTGTTGATGTAGCTATACATACAGTCTGTTATGTTGTTACTGCAAAAGGAAAAAGTAAACAGCATATCAACCATCTCTCAGCTCTTTATTTCATAGGCTACTCTTGAGGATTTGGCCTTCAGTGATGTTCTGCTGTGACAAGCACAGAACTAGCACCCAGACTCAGCGTATCCCTATTCGCTGCACAAGATTTTCACTGAAATATCTGATCACATAATAGAGTATCAGCTGGTACTGTGTTTGTGTTTGTTGTAATTAGCTGTATTTGCTGTGTTTTTACATTTACACACCATAAATATGGAGGCCAGGTCTGTTTGATGATGATGATGAGCAGACTGACCACTGGGAACCTGTGATCTCTGCCGTTTAACTCTGTGAAGAAAATATGATTTGAACATATAATGACAAACAGTGTTACATGGGCTGTGTTATATCTACTGGATCCTGATAGAAACACAACACTGATAAAAGCACAGGTTCACTGAAATTCTTCCAGGATAAAATGCTGCTGTTTAACTCATCCTGCTGTGTCTCAGTGGACATCAGCAGACTGGGAGGCTGGTGAGACCATACTGGATTCTAAATGGACTTACAGTTACAGTAAAAAGTATGAGCACATAAAAGGGCATGCTCATACTTTTTACATTTTTAACATTAGTACTTGTGTTTGACATTTGTTTTTGCATTGTTTTTTGAATCTGTGGTTTGTTTCTGTGCCTGACCAAGACCTGCCTGATAGCTAGGATTATTACTTTTTTTCAACATGGTTATGTCCAGCTTTGAAGTCAGTGTAGAAACCTTTAGACCGGTTGCTCTTCATGGACACACAGCTGGGTTCAGGAGAGTCTGGTCTCTGCTGATGGATCCTGGTATGAACAATGAAATGACAAATGAAGGTTGTCCTGAAGTGTTAATCTTGAAGATCGTCTCGTGTTAAATGGCACCATTGACCTGTTGTCACATCAAGTGTGTTTAGAGAAACCTTCAGTAAGAAAAGCAGCTACAATGAAACCTCACCATGGCTAACTAACTCAGAAAACTACAGTAAACTACTTGTTTTTAAAGATAAAGCAGTGACAGAAGATAAACTGATGGTGTGTCCTTTGAGAGGAAAAATAAACACACTGCAGGTATGTTAGTCATTAGCTTGCTTATGTGTAGCTGCAGCTTATGCAGTTAAATGTAGGTTAAAAGTGTATCTCCAACTTGGAGAGTGAACAGGGTCTGAATTCAGAACTCATCCTGACAACACCTCCTCCAAGAGCCATTTAGAATTGTGGTCTCAGTGGAAGGTAAATCACTTCCTAGGATGCCACAAAAGGATAAAGAAGATCACTGTAGCTGATGTTAACTAGGAAAAGCTCAGTCAGCCTAAGGCGCTCAACAAATCAGTACAAACGTTTAAAAATCTTACTTTTGTTCAGGACAGTTATGTGATTTAGACCAATCACTCTTCATGGACACGCAGCTGGGTCCAGGTCCAGCAGAGTCTGTTCCCTGCTGCTGCTCTGGGCTTGAACACAACACAAACAGAGCTTTGAGTGTGAATAAAAATGCTGGAATGATTTCAGTGCTGAGCTCTGACATGGAGAAGAGTCCTGGACAGTTAGAAATCCTCATCTCACCTCTGAGCTTTGGTCTGGCTGTCATGTTCCCCACACAGAGTGCTTTTAGAGGGAGGGACTCCCTCCTCTCTGTCCTCACACTGATTCATAGCAGAGCCCACACCTTCACACAAACACAACAACATGCTGAGAGAGCTGCACTCATTCATTACAACAAGCTTTACATCTCAGGACACATTAGTTCTCCTTCCTCTCAGTAAAATGTCTGAAATATTCAGGGCCAACAGAAACCTTGTTGGAGCCCTAAATAGCATCTGATAACTCCGTTTTTTTTCATAGCACCCCCACAGGACCCAGCTTACTTGTTCAATGCCACAATTTGGTTTTCTGCCATAATTAGGCTATTTAAAAATCTGACAAGTTGTCATAATGACCCTAAAATGTATTTACTCATGTTTCAAAATTTGGTGTAGCACCCCCAAACTGTGCTCAGGGTGTAGTCTTGATACTGAGTTGTTGTATAAATTGAAGAAGAGAAAGCCCAATTCTGCATTTTGAAACCAAATCAAATATAGCACTCCCCAAATTAACTTTATTTTATTACAATTATAAAGAAACCTACAACTCTCCTTTTTGTTCCAATCCAACATTTTAAAGGTTTGTTGTATTAGCCCCGTTATTAGTTATAACCACAGATTTTGTAACTAGCACTTATATTTCAAATTTTGGTATAGTACTTACAATGACCATTTGTTTGATTTCCAAATGTGTCATAGCATACCCCAAAATCCTGTTTAATCCCAGAAGTTGATGTGGCACCACTATTTCTATTTCTTTATAATCTAACAATTTGTAATAGTGCTCAGAAAATGTGTTTCTAACTGAAATCAAAACTTTTTTATAGTGTATATTTTTCGTTGGTTTTATCCATAAATGTTGCATAGTAATAATTCTTTCATGAGCACTTTGAATTACCTTGTTGTTGAAATGTACTATACAAATACAGCAAGTTAGTTTAGTTATACTATATGCTTGCACCGCAATGTTAAATAAATAATTTAAAAAAACACTCACAAACAGTACAAACAGTTAATAACAAAACCTCAATCAAGTTGATCCAAGCTGCCCAACCAGTTCAGACACTCCCTGCATTTTCTACTGATCATGTCATCTCAGATTCTAATCAAACTGCTGTTGATTCTGTATGTGAATCAATACAAGTTATACATGAAAATAATCCTCAAATCATTGTTCTTTAACTCAAATAGAATTCCTAAGAATGTTTTCACCTGGCTCAAACAGATAATAATAAGATAATAAGAACAGCCAATCAGCATCAAGAAGCATTTCTACTGTCCAGTTAAACAGTGATCCAGCACAATGTGATCAAAGTGATCCTGATTATCAGACATTTACACCTCTCGGATTCTCACCTGCTGAACTCACTTCAGGTCAACTTACAGACACTTTGCACCTTCATGTGTGGAGGAAACACTGGGAGAGAAGAAGCTGCTCATTTCTTTCCTCGTCAGTCCTGGTGTCTGTGTGCATCTGCTCTCAGGACGACGTTACATCCTCATAACTTCAGAGTCCACGTCTAAAAAACATCAGAGTGACGTCAAAACCAGTCTAACAGGTGGCAGAAACCCAGTCAATGTCAGAAGAATCACACATCAGATGATGTAGTTCTGCTACCTGTCCACTAGATAGTGCTAACTAACCATCTGATGAACAAGCTCATAGTACACATAGTTCAGGGCTGACAGAAACCTTTTAGACCTAAACAGATTCTGATGGACCCAATATATGTTACACAGCCCCCAGATTCACCCAGAAGTTCAGTATGTTGGCCACAAAATATATCAGATGAATTAGACTGTCATGAAGTGATACAGTTCACCCACACCTCACAGTTGAAAACCCCCAATTTGTAATTTGTACAACCACAATATATTTTCTACGATCCTACAAATTGCTATAATTTCATTTACTTTTCATCCCCAAGTGTTGTAAGTGTTGTAACTTAGACCAAATTTATTACACCTAATTTTTGAACTACTGGTTTTCTCCCAATAAGTTAGTATGCAGCCTATAGTGATATAAATATCAACATATAATGCCTTGTGTGAAAAGACAGAATCTTTTACTAAATCTTTTTAAAGGTCGTGAAAAAATCTAAAATTGTAACCCTAAACCTTAAGGTAGGGGGTCCCAGTGCACATGTGTGGCGTAGTGTGTGCGTGGTAGGAGAGAGACAGAACAGCAGTAGCACCGGTGATGTGCAGAGTTGTGTGTGAACTTTGCAGGACATTTGAATCATTCATCACCATTGATGAACCACTCAAAGAATATTAATTTGTTTTTAAACAGTACTTGGAATAGACCCTCAAGGAACCGTGATGTGCATTCAGTTGACTGTGAGTCGGCGGACGTGCACAACTCTGTACGAGACAGGTGAATTGCAGGAGAGCAGAGCAGAAAGAATCTGGTCAATAAACAATAAACCTCAGTTTAGCTGTAAATGTAGCTTGTATGTTACAGTGACTAATGAATAGAGATTGCAGCTCTTCAGCTTCTCAAAATTAAAGCTGAGCTACCATGGGAACCCCCCCCCTTCCCGACACACAGATTATCAGTTGACAATAGGCAATCACTGAAAATTCTAATTCGACTATGTAAATGGATTGGCTGTTAAACGAAAGGTCGGCGGTTCAATCCAGGCTCCCCCAGGCTGCATGTTGAAGTGAACTTGCCCCTGGCAGCTGTTTTGCCAGTGTATGGATGTGTGTGAATTTTAGTGTAATGTTAGGCTCAGTGTATGTATGTGTGTGAATGGTGAATGCAGATGTAGTGTAAAAGCGCTTTGAGTGCTCGAAAAGACTAGAAAGGCGCTATACAAATACGGAGCCTTTACATTACATTTGACTCTGCATAAAATCAGTATGTGTGAGGACTCTGCGTAAGAACAGTATTCGTGAGGACACTGTAAAAAAATTATTTGTGAGGACACTGTAAAAACAGTTTCTGATTACGCTGTATAAAACCAGTATTTGTGACTATCCTTTCTGTAAAAACAGTATTTGTGAGGTTTCTTTCTGTAAAAACAGTATTTGTGAGGACACTGTGAAAAAAACATTAATTGAGTACTCTTTCTGTATAAACAGTATATGTGACTACTTTCTGTAAAAACAGTATTTGTGAGGACACTGTGAAAAAAACATTAATTGAGTACTCTTTCTGTAATAACATTATTTGTGACTACCTTTCTGCAAAAACAGAATTTGCGAGGACGCTGTGTAAAAAACATGTATTGTGGGGACTATGATGAAAAAAAAGATTTGTGAGGACACTGTGTGAAAAACAGTATTTGTGAGGACATTTTATGTAAAAACAGTATTTCTAAGGATATTTTACATTTACATTTTTGTGACAACTCTGTATGTAAAAACAGTATTTGTGAGGACACACAAAACTAAAAGAAAGTAACAGAACTTGAGACTGTTTACAATAATAATCATTGTATATTATACATTATTACCACCAAAACATTTACATGAAATATCTTTAATCCGTTATTTAACTTTTAAATTTATAAATTTATGTCATTTATAAATTTAGGTTTAAAATAAAACTTAAATAGAATATAAAAGAAGTCCAAATTTTTCTTTTGACAAATGGTAACATCAGCTCCAATATCAAAATGCATTGTAATACGCACAATTTTCTCACGTTGGAAGTGTTGCAGAAAAATAAGTAAATTCATATCTATATTAAAATAAAATAAAAGATTCAACATTATAAATCAAATTTATGCACAAATGATATCGGTTTAAAAATAATATTATCTCATTTTATGTTTTACAAATTTTTTTTTTACACTTTTACAAATGCTGATTTACAGCCAATGGCTTCAAAGTGCTTTCTGCGTTTCATTTCACAAACTTTAAATCTTCAAGAAGCTCATTTGAGCCCAAAGACTGGATTTGAGCTTTGATCGGACGTGCTTAAAGAAAAACCTTTCTCAGCTGTTGTTCTGAAGGTCGATGTGTTGCTGTAGAGCTTTTCTGAAACTGATCTCTTTAAATCCTTCACTAAACTGCTAGATTCACTGTTTCTGATTGGCTCGTGAAAAGAAAAGCACGTGTAAAGCTGTTGTAACAAGACAAAATACAGAATAAAAAAAAACAATATCCCTTTATGAATTTCAGCAAATGCTTGAAATGAATTTTTGCCTCGTTAAATTAAATTAGAATAAGATTAAGTGTTTTTCCTTTATAGTTAATTCATCTTAAATTTCTCTGTAAAGTTTGGATGTGGAGTAAAAAAGTGAAAGAAAATCCATAACTGTGCCATGTTATTGATGCCAGAACACAACGGAGAGTACATCGGCAGACACACACACACACAGGGTACACAGGGTTATATCGTATTGGTGGCATTTCATGTCACTGAACACAGTGGATCAAGGAAGACTGTTTGAAAACATCACACTGATAGTGTATCTGAATAGTTAAGTGGATAAAGACTTTCTTTTACCTGTATGTGGAACAACACTATTTGAGCTAACAGCTGGCAGCTCTTATACACATTTTCTTTAGGAAATTCCCATTCTTGGTAAACATGTTATTAGCATAAATAAGTGGTCTATAAATAGAAAAATATGTTACAAGCTAATAAATAAGCTTTAGGGTATTACTAGCACTCATTAAGTCTCATTCATTTTAATAATCATTATTAATGTTCATAAGGTATAACATGTTTCTAATAAGTGCTCATAGGGGAGCTAATAAGAAGTAATAAGTCTGTTTATTAATATTTTGAAAAAAACTTAGATGTTAATAAACTTCTTATTAATGTTTATGGCGTAACTATTAACACATTTTAATAAGAGCTTATAAGTTGTGTAAACACAGTGTTTGTGAGGATCAAATTCTGCAGAATAAATCAAGACTATACGTGTTGATTCTTGATTGTGAATGAGAAAAACTGCAGCCATCAGCAGCTACTAGATGCTCCAAGAAAACTTTATTAAAGTGAAAATAAAAGTCAACACAGTTTGTACACAACAAGTTTAGCCCTGAGGAGATAATTTAACCGTTTCTAAGAAAACATATTAAAGGCACAATCAGTGAGCCAGATGTTAACCAAAGTGAAGCCTCATCAACCACCAACATTTAAACCACAGGGCTGGAAGTTGTCTCCATTCTACAGAGAACACAGAGACACTGAGGAACCAGACGCAAACCCAAACCCAGGATAAAGAGGTTCAGTGAATGTGGTGTTGAAGGTGTGGAGGTGGATCAGTGTGTCAGAGGAGACTCTGTAGAAGGACAGAGTGCCAGCAGGACAGTCCACATACACTGCTACTCTGTTAGAGGAGGAGGAGGAGGAGGAGGAGGAGGAGGAGGAGGAGAGAGGGAGGACTGTTACTCTGTTCTGGTGACAGACAGAGTAACAGTCATCAGAGCACCTCAGACTCCAGGAATGATTATTGCATCCAAACACACAGTCTTTACTGTTTCCTCTCCTTCTGATTCCTCTGTAACTCACTGATATATAAACTATTCCTCTCCACTCGACCTCCCAGTAACAGCGACCAGTCAGACCATTTTTGCACAGCAGCTGAGCCCAGCGGTCAAATCTCTCTGGATGTTTACAATATGGCTGCTTCTCTGTCACCCATGTCACCTTCCTGTCGTTGTCAGACAGTTTGAGCTTTCTGTGTGCTGTGTTTGTGTCCAGTGTGAGTTCACAGAAATCTGATGGAGAGAACGAGACACAACACAGCAGCAGTTTATCATCAGACACATCTGAAGGTTTATTCTTTGTTTGTGTGCTGATGTTGTTCATTTATATAAAGTTTAATGATGATGCATTTAGTCAGTAATGTTTGAATGAATAAATACCACAACTATCAACTTTGTACTGAAAGAGAAACTGACTGTGTGCTGTTTTGTCATCATGAGTGAGAGTGAATTCACACTTACACTTCCTCGGACCAGGTTTTAACCACTGCTCTCCACCATGGTCCACCCTGGAAGAAGAAACACAGTCAGAGTGATTTTCTATCCAACATGAGTCCTAACTGCTGTTCAACATGAAGCAGTGTTCCTCAGTTTTTCAGTGTGACAGAGAAACAGGCCAAAACTAATCGGTGTCAACTGTTTCCAGGATTCTTTCACTGTCTGAGAGAAAAAGACGTGGTGAAGAAGAAAAAGAAGTTAATGTGAGCTACAAATAAGAAGAAAGCACAGTCACCACAGACCTGCTGTGGTTTTTATTGATGTTCACCCTCATTATAAAACAGAATGTCAAATATTGTCCTCTGCATGTTGTCCCTTGAAATTAACAGTCTGACCTGCATTCACACATGAATATGTTTACATACTGGTCTCAGATTAGTCTAACCACCAGATACAACTTGCATTGTGTAATTTACATGTTAGAAACAGAGGACTTGAGGAAAGAGATCGTATAAAATAAAAAAAGCCTTTCAAGACAAAATTGTGATTTTGGACTAAAATGACATCAGTTTTATGGCCATTATAGCCAAAGGAGGTAGGTAATATTCAGAGAACAATGTAACGGTTCAGTGTGTAAGATTTAGTGGCATCTAGTGGTGAGGGTTGTGAATTCCAACCAGTCTACCATTGCCCCGTAACCTTTCAAAGAGTGTAGGACAGCTACGGTGTCTGACACAGCACAAAAGGTGTCTCTTCTGAGACAGCAGAGAGTGGCCAGTCAAGAAATGAGGGTTCTTTAGGTATATTTATTAAGAAATTACATTTACTTAATTATTTAGTAAAACCATGTGTTATTGTGACTTGGCCACTGACAGACAACATGGAAAATGTAAGCCAAGAGTGTGTCACTGTTTCTGTACCACAGTCCATTATAAACCACACATTAAATAAAGTTTATACAAACATTGACAAGGGAAACACATTAATTCTCTCTGTAATTATGGACCATCGCCAAAACTGCCCACCAACAATAATATGTGGCCTGTTGCCAGATTACGGTGCTTTGATAGCGGCAAAAAATACACACCTCTGAAAGAGCCATCACAGAATGTGATTCCCCTAAATGTCCTCTGCCTGAAGAAGTAGAAGAACAACTTAGTGACAAAACGCACTCTGTAGCACTGTTTCCGCTTTCAGCTACTGTAGAAACATGACGATGCAATGTGGCGATGTCCATGAAGGGGGTGCCCGCATTTATGTAGATATAATTGGCTCATTCTAAGGTAATAAAAAATAATGGTTTATTATGTAAGGTCTTTACATACCACTGAAAATATAGTTATGGATCTTATATGGCATTTCTGTCAATAGATCCTCATTTTATTATTTTCTGTGGTTTTTCAATTCATCTTTCTCTTGGTGGCACTATGAAGCACTTTTTACTTGGCTTAGATCATTTATAAGTGTCTTTCCCAAGTTTATTTATGCTTTTGGTCTTTAAACAGAAAGATGCATATCATAATACTGGTTGGTGGAAGTAGCTTTCATGTGATGGCTGTTGCAATCTCAAAAATATTTTTAAAAATTTACTCTACAATTTTTTCTCTCATAAATTTATGACTGTTCTCAGAGATTTTTCTTGGAATAATACCTTCTCCCTTGGCTGTGTAATTTTTTTCACTATGGCTGAATCCTCCTTAAACTCAACACATTTAGTAGTTCTTTCAATATTTCAGTCTAGACCAAAGTATTCGACCGACCAACATTTCAATCCCTTGGGTCGTGCTGCTAGCAGGTCCAACTTAATAATGATGTTATTTCCAAGTTTCTGATGTTTCTAATGAATGGGTGTTTCATTCAATAAGACTTCTGGAGATCCATACGTTTCCTAACTTAGGCCTACTCTGAAAAGAATGAATAAAAGGATTTAAAATTAGAGAAATTAGAGGCAACTGCAGTGTATTGCTTCTTGTTGTCTGTCCATACCTAAGAGTGTCCAGTTTCCAGTGTGGATCATCCAGACCAGCAGAAAGAAGCATCGCCCCTGACTCTCCTGGATGATTGTAGCTCAAATCCAGCTCTCTCATATGGGAGGGGTTGGAGCTCAGAGCTAATGCGAGAGATGCACAGCCTTCATCTGTGATCAGACAAACTGACAGCCTGGAATTACGAAAACATTGTAAACTCAGTGTTTTAGAAAATAATGTCAGCAGGAAAATCCAACAGATGTTGACCATCTTCACTAACATTGACCTTAAGCAAGATGAGCAAGATTTAAAAGGTCAACTGTTAAACAGCTTGATACTGACCTGAGACATTCCAGTGTACAGTGAGGACCTTCCAGTCCAGCAGATAGCAACTTCACTCCTGAATCTTTCAGGTCATTGTAACTCAGGTCCAGCTCTCTCAGAACAGAGGACTGTGAGTTGACAACTGAGGACAGAGTTTCACAACTTCTCTCTGACAGACTACAGCCACTCAACCTTAAAAGAAATGTGCATATTTGACAACATTACTCAATCCATCTTCAACTGCTTATCGGGGTTGGGTTGCGGGAGCCACAGCTCCAGCAGGGGACCCCAAACCTCCCTTTCCCAGGCCACATTAACTAGTTTTTGGTCTTTCATGAGGCCTCCTCCTGGTCCTTCCGGTCCAGCTCTCTTTTTGTCACAGCGGTGTGGTGGAGCAAATGCAATACCGTCCCTGCTGCTCTGATTCTATGGCTAATCGCCTGCCACATTGTCCCGTCACTTGCGAACAAGACCCTAAGGTACTTAACACCCATCACTTAACTCCATTCAACTTTCAAGCGAACCGACTAACGTGGTTTCTAGGGCAACTGGCTCCTTCTTGTGGGTTTGGTGGGAGGGACTTTGGGGAGTGATATGAGCAGGGGAGAGATACAGAATGTTTTGCATTGTTTATTCAGGTGTTACTGACTGCTCTTTTAACCGAAATGTATAAATGTTCTGTGTGAGATTCTGAACATTAATATAGCAGCAACCAATTATTGCTATGTAAAGAGTTATTGGTGTAATAGCGTTGTGAGCAGAAAATGACGTTACACCCCTTCTGTATTATCATATGAGCATCTCTGTTCTGTGTTTCGGTAGCAGGTCTGTCTACTTGTGCATATTGGTGCATGTCAGTTCCTCACTGCAAAGCTGTTAGCTTTGAGGCGAGTGGTACAACAGCAGTTTCTTTTCTCAACTTATGCTGTGAATGAAGGATTTTATATAATAAACCAGATTTGGTGATTGTTGGAATAGTGGAAACACTAAAAGGGGGTTTTGATGAGTTTTATTTTGTTTCTGTCTGCTTCTGAGTTTGTGAATAGCATTTAATTATGATCTGCAAGGTCAAATTTTTGTTTTCAATGGAGTCTGCTTCTGGTAAAACAAAGAGAATTTTACTGTTTAACAAAAAGGTCTATCTCTATAGGGACTCTTTCCAAAATGTAGTCATATTGCACTTTTAGTGGAGGTGGAGCAGTGGAAAGACTAACAAAGGCAATTTGGTGAGTTATATTTTGTTTAAGTCCAGTTTGAATTAATGTGTTTTACAATATTCTCATCACACATAGTCAAACCGGGGTAGCCGGGGTTTGAGCCCCGACCTCTTTCTTTAAGGTGACAGCACTAACCACTGCACTACCATGCCGCCAATAATCTGCAAGGACAAAATGTATCTTTTTCTTGATAGACTCTGGAGGGCCATACTGCACATTTGCTTTGATCTGAGATGCTGGTGCTCTAGTGCAACATTAAGTGGTTGTGTCCCTGATTATTTTAAAACGGCTTGCGTGAACCCACTTTTAAAGAAACCTGGTTTAGATCCCTCCCTCCCACAAAATCTTAGACCAATTTCAAAACTGCCTTTTATTGCAAAGATTCTAGAAAGAATTGTGTCCAAACAGCTGCTCACTGTACTGGAAAATAAAAAAATATTTGAAAAGTTTCTAACTGGTTTCAGGAAGTACCACAGCACTGAGACTGCCCTGCTTAAAGCCACCAATGATCTTTTAATGTCTGCTGATGAAGGCATGTGCTCAGTACTGGTACTCCTGGAACTTAGCGCTTCTTTTGACACCATTGAATCCAACATCATGTTAGACAGACTGAGGCACTGGGTGGGGATCTCTGGTACTGCCCTAGAATGGTTTTCATCCTACCTGTCAAATAGGAAGTTTTGCGTGTCTGTAAACAACTATGTCTCCTCATTCTGTCCAGTTAAATATGGTATGCCTCAGGGGTCGGTCTTAGGACCCATTTTGTTTTCCTTGTATCTGCTTCCCCTTGGACATATTATCCATAAACATGGCATTTCTTTTCATATTTATGCTGATGACACACAAATATACTTCAGATCCACAGACCCTGGAATGCTGAGTTCACTTAACAACTGCCTTTGTGAAGTAAAAAAATGGATGTCAAATAATTTCCTCCAGCTGAACTCAGACAAAACAGAAATCCTGGTCTTTGGGTCCCAGAAGATGGCAAAACAAATACTGCCATCTGCTGGTTCCCTAGTAAATCACATTAAGCCTGTAGCAAAGAACCTTGGTGTCTGGTTTGATCAACTTAGAAATATAGCAAAAATTCGATCAATGGTAACTTTTAAGGACACCCGAGACCATTTTACTCGCGCCTGGATTATTGCAACAGCCTTTTCACCTGATTAACCCAAAAATCTATTGATCGACTCCAGACTGTCCAGAACTCAGCTGCCAGGCTTTTAACCAGAACAAAGAAATATGACCACATTACTCCTATTTTAGCTTCATTACACTGGCTCCCAGTATGTTTTAGAATTTACTTTAAAATTCTATTGATCACTTTTAAAGCCTCTCATGGCCTCTCGCCTTGTTATATTTCTGAACTTTTAGTCCCATACACACCAGCATGTACCTTGAGATCCTCGGGCAGAGGTCTGTTTTCTGTTCCAGAGTCTTGACTGAAAACTAAAGGGGACAGAGCGTTTGCTGTCAGGGCCCCGAGGCTCTGGAACAGCCTGCCCGAGGAAATCAGGTCAGCTGAGTCAGTGAACTCTTTTAAGTCCCTTCTTAAAACATACTTTTATAGGAGAGCCTTTCCCGATCTTATTTGACTTTATTTTATCCCTTTTATTTTATTCTATTTTACTAATTTTATATTTATCT
>NC_060159.1:28690454-28692790 GCF_021292245.1 Micropterus dolomieu | reverse complement strand
ATCTATTGATCGACTCCAGACTGTCCAGAACTCAGCTGCCAGGCTTTTAACCAGAACAAAGAAATATGACCACATTACTCCTATTTTAGCTTCATTACACTGGCTCCCAGTATGTTTTAGAATTTACTTTAAAATTCTATTGATCACTTTTAAAGCCTCTCATGGCCTCTCGCCTTGTTATATTTCTGAACTTTTAGTCCCATACACACCAGCATGTACCTTGAGATCCTCGGGCAGAGGTCTGTTTTCTGTTCCAGAGTCTTGACTGAAAACTAAAGGGGACAGAGCGTTTGCTGTCAGGGCCCCGAGGCTCTGGAACAGCCTGCCCGAGGAAATCAGGTCAGCTGAGTCAGTGAACTCTTTTAAGTCCCTTCTTAAAACATACTTTTATAGGAGAGCCTTTCCCGATCTTATTTGACTTTATTTTATCCCTTTTATTTTATTCTATTTTACTAATTTTATATTTATCTTAAACGTGTATTTTCTTTTCTTTATCTTGTATTATTGTTTTTTGGGTATTATTGTTTTTGGGGTATTATTGTCTTTACACTTGTTAAAGCACTTTGTAACTTGTTTTTGAAAAGTGCTCTACAAATAAAGATTATTATTATTATTATTATTATTATTATTATTATTAGTGGCAGTGAAGGTTGCAAACAGGTCCTTTGAAATTTTATGTGAGGATTACTTATTTATATGTGTTGTTGTACACTATAAATGATACAAATAAAGTCTGACACTTTACCATCAGCTTAATACAGACCTGAGAGTTTCCAGTTTACATTGTGGGTTCTCCAGCCCAGCAGACAGCAGCTCCACACCTGAATCCTGCAGTTTGTTGTAACTCAGGTCCAGCTCTCTCAAACTAGAGGACTGGGAGCTGAGAACTGAGGACAGAGCTTCACAGCTTCTCTCTGAGAGGTTACAGCCACTCAACCTGAAGAAGGATTAGCAATGAACACAAACTAAATACTTTATTTGTCATGGATAAAATAAAGCATATTTAAAACTGTTTATACATCCACCTACAGAGCTTTGTTGGAGACTTTGACCACTGGCAGCAGCCTCAGAAGAGCCTCCTCTGAAGCAGAGTATTTCTTTAGGTCAAACACGTCCAGATCTTTTTCTGATGACAGTAAGATGAAGACCAGAGCTGACCACTGAGCAGGAGAGAGTTTAACTGTGGAGAGACTTCCTGAACTCAGGGACTGTTGGATCTGCTCCACTAGAGAACGATCATTCAGTTCATTCAGACATTGGAACAGAGTAATGCTTCTCTCTGGAGACAGATTCTCAGTGATTTTCTTCTTGATGTACTCCATTGTTTTCTGATTGGTCCGTGAGCTACTTCCTGTATGTGTCAGCAGACCTCGTAGGAGATTCTGATTGGTCTGTACTGAAAGACCCAGGAGGAAGCGGAGGAACAAGTCCAGGTGTCCATTTGGACTATTTAAGGCCTTGTCCACAGCACACTGGTAGAGATGTGTTAGTTTAGTTTTGTCTCTGAAGACTTTAGACCGCCGGGAGGTTGTTTGTTCTTCTGCCAGCAGATTGACACCAGAGCTGATCAATTTTCTATGGACATGAAGAGCAGCCAGAAACTCCTGAACACTCAGATGGACGAAGCAGAACACCTTGTCCTGGTACAGCCCTCTCTCCTCTTTAAAGATCTGTGTGAACACTCCTGAGTACACTGAGGCTGCTTTGATATTGATGCCACACTCTGTCAGGTCTGATTCATAGAAGATCAGGTTGCCTTTCTGGAGCTGCTCAAAAGCCAGTTTTCCCAGAGACTTAATCCTCTTCCTGCTCTTTTTATTCCAGTGTGGATCTGTCTCAGCTCCTCTATCATACTTGACGTTCTTCAGTTTGGACTGAACCACCAGGAAGTGGATGTACATCTCAGTCAGGGTCTTGGGCAGCTCTCCTCCCTCTCTGGTCTTCAACACCTCCTCCAGAACTGTAGCAGTGATCCAGCAGAAGACTGGGATGTGGCACATGATGTGGAGGCTTCGTGATGTCTTGATGTGGGAGATGATTCTGCTGGCCTGCTCCTCATCTCTGAACCTCTTCCTGAAGTACTCCTCCTTCTGTGGGTCAGTGAACCCTCTGACCTCTGTCACCATGTCAACACACTCAGGAGGGATCTGATTGGCTGCTGCAGGTCGTGTGGTTATCCAGAGGCGAGCAGAGGGAAGCAGGTTCCCCCTGATGAGGTTTGTCAGCAGCACATCCACTGAGGTGGACTCTGTAACATCAGTCAGGACCTCATTGTTGTGGAAGTCCAGAGGAAGTCGACACTCATCCAGACCGTCAAAGATGAACACAACCTGGAA
>NC_060159.1:28686225-28690354 GCF_021292245.1 Micropterus dolomieu | reverse complement strand
CCCTCTGTGATGTAGAGCTCTGTGTAGATCTGGTTCAGAAGGGTTGGGTTTCCTGCTTTAGCAATCCCCTCAAACACACACTGGAACTTCTTTTTCAGGTTAGACTTGAGTTTACGTCGGCCCACTGCAGCAACAGTTCCTGAATGAAGAAACAAGAAATGTGATTAATAAGTGGATGCTACAGTAAATCTGATAAATGTAAACTTTAAGACATCAAGATGGTATTTATTTTCCTCCATGAAATCTCTTCAGCTCATCAGCTGTGAACAGTTTCTGAGTTTCAGCCCAGAAGAATTCATAGATCTGATCCAAATGTGTGCATCATATTAACAGCAGAGTTTGAAATGGAAACTTCTCCCATGTTGCCTCCATTTCCTCTTTCCATCATGTTAAATCTGTTCAAATCCTCTTACTGCTCTGCAGACGCTCAGCCAGCTCCTCCTGCTTCATTCTCCTCAGGAAGTGCAGTGTGATCTTCAGAAATGCCTCTCTGCTGCTCCTCCTCTGCTCCTCCTCCTCACCCTCCAACACCTCCTCATCCTCCCTCTGACTCTCTAAGCATGCTGGGTAATCTGGACTCAGAACTCTCTGGAACTTCTTCACCTCGTTCTTCACAAACCTGACAATGTTTTCCTGGAGCAGCTAGAACAAAAGAAAATGTAAAGTTGAACTGGTAGAAGTCAACATCAGATCATCTGTGACAGACAGAAAGCCTACTTTTGGAAGATGGCTCTGTTGTGTGTGGCTCGCCGGTTACCTCTGCTGAGGATATTGTTAATTTTCCTGCTCCTCCAGCAGCGATAATTGGCGTACAGTTACTGGTGGCTCCAGCCTACTGTAGGCCTACCTGACTCCGGGTGCCCGCCTCCCCACTGCTGGACCATGAAGCTCTCTAAATGCGGATGTGTGCATGGGAATCTCCACCCCCTAAGTTGGGCTTCACAACAGTCTGAACGGTGTTCAATTCCCATGGCACTAATCAACATCAGATCTGTCACAAATAAGACTTTGATCCTCAGTGACTTTTTTACGACCAATGCTCTTGACTTTCATCTGCTGACCGAAAACTGGCTGAAACCAGGTGAAAACGGCGCCTTCACGGAGCTCCTCCCCCTCGGCTGCTCTTTTTTCAACTCTCCGCGAGCTTCAGGTCGAGGCGGTGGTTTGGCCACTCTCTTTAAGGATGAGTACAGATGCAGATTATTACCTGCTTTCTGTTACTCTAGCTTTGAGCTGATCTGAATTCACGTGTTTTGTGTGTAATCATTTATCGCCCACCAAAACTCAACAAAGAGTTTTTGGCTGATGTCGTTCCAAACTATGATGGCGAAGCTGATCGAAGGTGGAAGAAGGACAAGTTCAAGTACATGATCTGTGCATGAATGTGCATGAATAAAAAATTTATATTGATTTTGATGAATCTACAGATAACTTATGTAAGCCACTCTGGATGAGAAGTCAGAGCTTAGGTGCTTGCCATGTTATGAACATGATAATTATATCGAGTTCAAAACATGTTCAAACATTTATTACCTATTGTTAGTACTGTCTTACGGTTGAGCTGAAATATGAAGTGGCTAGTATCAAGTATTGTTTCCTGTACGGCATTGCTAACAGAACACATCATGCCTTAGGTTTTTCACACTAAAAGCATCTTGCTGGTTTGAACACAAATCATACATAACAGGAAGTAAATTAACACAGTGTTAATATGTCTGTGAAAGATGAAATGAGTTTTAATGCTGTGCTAGTGTAAAAGGAAGGAAAATTTGTAATTGTAGCCATTGGATGAGACATTTAAAAATTGTTGTATTACTCACAATTATTGTTTATATATGCTAATAAATATATTTTTTTAGTTTTTCTCCAAAAAATCTGACCTCACAAAAGAACATCAACTGACTGCAGCATTATGAATCTGTGTTCTGGTTCTGTTTAGACTCTCATAGCTCTGTGTTAATGTTAGACAAAGATCCTGGTCTGGTTCCATAAATACCATAAATATGGAGTCCAGGTGTGCTTGATTCTGCTGAGCAGACTGACCACTGGGAACCTTTGATCTCTGCCGCTTACCTCTGTAAAGAAAATTTGATGACTTTAAACATATAATAACAAACAGTAATATATGTGCTGTGTTATATCTTGTGGATCCTGGTAGAAACAGATCCTCCTACATGTTAAAAAGGCTTACATGTTCATTACAATTATTTCTGGGCAAAATACTATTTAGAAACATTATATTAAGCAATTTAACAAAAACTAATTTACTTGGCAAAATGCTTTTCCTGTATCTTGGAATAGAAACGGATGAAGTGGTCACTTTTCATTGAAACATAGTTGGGTGCAGCGTAGACTGGACTCTGCTGTTGGATCCTGACAGAAACACAACACTGATAAATGCACAGGTTCTGAGATACAACGCTGCTGAAAAGCATGTTGAAGTTCAAATATTTTAATACTAAAAGCAAAAATAAATTCCAGTTTAAATTCTTACCTTCGACTTTCAGAATGCTGTCGATCACTGAAGTCTGGTCCCTGCTGCTGCTCTGGGCTTCAACACAACACACACAGAGCTTTGAGAGTGAATAATGATGGTGGAGTGATTTGAGTCCTGGACAGTTAGAGATCCTCATCTCACCTCTGAGCTTTGGTCTGGCTGTCATGTTCCCCACACAGAGTGCTTTTAGAGGGAGGGACTCCCTCCTCTCTGTCCTCACACTGATTCATAGCAGAGCCCACACCTTCACACAAACACAACAACATGCTGAGAGAGCTGCACTCATTCATTACAACAAGCTTTACATCTCAGGACACTTTAGTTCTCCTTCCTCTCAGTAACATGACACAAATATTCAGGGTCGACAGAAACCTTGTTGGAGCCCTAAACAGGATCTGATGACCCCAAAATGTGTTACACAGCCCCCAGATTCACCCAGAAGTTCAGTATGTTGAACACAAAACATATCAGATGTATTAGACTGTCAAGATTTGTTACAGTACACCCAAACACACATCACTGTTTCAATCTATCAATTTGGAATTTGGATAAATACAATATCTTTTATAATCTCAACAACTTCAACATTTACTTTAATCTCTAATTACTTTTGATCCCTAAGTGTTGTGTAGCCCCCAAAATGTGTTTGTTACAATCAAAACATTTATTGAACTAGCATTTATTTTACAATGTCAAGAGAATGAGCCCCAAATGTGTAATCTCAAACTTTAAAAGAGCAGCTGCAAGGTAAGTAATCCTAAACTGCTCCAAAGCTTTTTCTGTTACAATCCCAAGAAATTGTTTAAATGCACCCAGATAAGTTATTTGCAATAATCCTACATGTAGTTAACGTGTCAAAACCCTGAAACTTGTTACATACTGCAGAACAAAATGCATTTTGGGGATTTCTGTGTGCCAAGAGAAAAGGTCTGTGTCTTTAAACCTTTATGTTTATCTTTAAATCTTTAAAGATCTGATGATATTTGGAACTAAATTGTTGGGGGTTTTTTTTACATTTACTTTTATCACTTTTGTAATCTAGTTATACATGATCATTTTAATGTATTTTTCTTGCAGCACTACTAAAAAATTACGACAACAATTTAACAGAGAGAAACAGGACAGTTCACATTTTCCATTCCTGTGAGGGATCTAATCAACCTCTAAGTTCCCTTCCACCCTGCTGGCTCTGGTCCATCTAGAAAGGGTCCTGGAGCCTCAGAGACAGCTGAGACCTGGACTGTTCTAAAGGGTCTTAGTGAAACCAAGTCTGTCTCAGTGTTGGAAGATGTCTGTATTTGAGCCCTGAACTCTTCATCCATGCACTTAACTTCAGAGTATTAACAGTTAAACCAGAAACCTGAGCCAAGTGGATCCAAGCTGTCAGACCAGTTCAGACACACCCTGCATGTTTCACTGATGATGTGAGCTCAGACTACAATCAGACTGCTGCTGATTCTACTTGAGAAACATGAACAATATTACAGGGAAATCTTTCTGAAATCATTGTTCTTTAACTCGGAGAGAAATTCTACAGCAGATTTCAAAGAGATATTTAGAAACAGCCAATCAGCATCAAGAAGCATTTCTACTGTCCAGTTAAACAGTGATCCAGCACAATGTGATCAAAGT
>NC_060159.1:28679547-28686125 GCF_021292245.1 Micropterus dolomieu | reverse complement strand
AGCCAAGTGGATCCAAGCTGTCAGACCAGTTCAGACACACCCTGCATGTTTCACTGATGATGTGAGCTCAGACTACAATCAGACTGCTGCTGATTCTACTTGAGAAACATGAACAATATTACAGGGAAATCTTTCTGAAATCATTGTTCTTTAACTCGGAGAGAAATTCTACAGCAGATTTCAAAGAGATATTTAGAAACAGCCAATCAGCATCAAGAAGCATTTCTACTGTCCAGTTAAACAGTGATCCAGCACAATGTGATCAAAGTGATCCTGATTATCAGACATTTACAGATTCCTCTGGTCGGATTCTCACCTGCTGAACTCACTTCAGGTCGACTTACAGACACTTTGCACCTTCATGTGTGGAGGAAACACTGGGAGAGAAGAAGCTGCTCATTTCTTCCTCGTCAGTCCTGGTGTCTGTGTGCATCTGATCTGAGGACGCCGTCACAGCCTCATAACTTCAGAGTCTAAAAAACATCAGAGTGACATCAAAACCGGTCTAACCTGTGGCAGAAACCCAGTCAGTGTCAGAGGAATCACACATCAGGTGATGTAGTTCTGCTACCTGTCCACTAGATGGAGCTAACTAACCATCTGATGAACTAAAGATCAGCTCAGCACTGGAAGATGTCATGAAGCAGCAGTGTGGATCAGTTGGTACACTACTAGATTTTGGACATGTTGGTTTGTAATGAGGCAGAATGAAGCTTGAGATCCCCGGGCGGGGCCCTTCACTCTGTCCTGGTTCCTAACAAAGGGGGACCAGAACCTCCAGAACCTCAGGCTGCCACAGATGGTGTCTGCTTTTAAAGCTCTTCTTCAAACAGACTTTTTCTTTAAAGGCCTTTTTACTCGTTTGTCCCTGTAAAGACTTTACAGTTTGTAATTATTGTCACTTCTAATAGTGCTACTACTAGAAATACTGCTTCTGTAATACAAGTACAATATCTACTGCTGGGACTGAAAACTGCTGAGAGGTCAGAGGTCAGGGTCCGGCTGTAGTTTAGCTGCTGTGTTTGCTTCTGTGAGGACAGGATTTGTGATGACACTTGGGAAAAGTGGGGATGGTTATATCACTGTTCAGTTGAAACAGGAACAAGTTACGAATAACCTGATTCACTCTGCACATGCTCAGTTTAGTCCTTATTCCACATGGGAAAAAGCAGCACCCTGTGGCAGACACAGCCAATTGGGAGGTAAAAAATAATTTTGACGTAAGAAAGTATTATTTTCCCCTGCAGTTATTTTTGTTATAACCTTATATACCTGCTTTGTAGTTAAACTCATCAAAGTTAAATCATGTTTAGTTTGTGTCTATTTGGCCAAAAATCATAATTATTAGGAAACATCATCCATTTATTGAACTTTTAAAACTGGATGCTTCATTTTTTTAAAAATGATTATGTATTATGCAAAATAGCCCATGAAATAGGAAATATTAATCCAACATTTTTAACTTTAAACAGCATCTTAGAGCCAAGAGGAGGACAGTAACGCTGTGTGTGCGCACACGGAGTGGAGAAGAGCAGGTGACAGGTGACTATTTGAAATGCTGAAATTCAACTTTGTTTTGTCAGGATGCAGTTAGTTAAACTAACGGTGAGAAAAGTATAAATCTGGGAAACAAAACAAAACAGCATGCAGCACAATAATCATTTGAATTTGATTAACTTGTTTTCATAATCGTGATTAAATTTTGATGAATTGCACAGCCCTAGTGTCTATGTAGAACGCTTTCATGCAAGTTGTTGGTGTTAATGTTTTAGCTGTAAGCTGTAAACTAAGCTAGCTGGCAACAAGAGTTTGGGTTAGAAAACCTTCACCAAGAAAACGTTTAGTTAACTTTCAGTATGCATCTGACACACAGTAATGTTTAATTGTTTCATTATTATGTTCAAATGTTAGTGTAAGACCTGTAGACTTCTCTGTGGGCCCATGAGGCTACTCTCCAGGAGTGCCGTATGTCTCCCACCACTGTTACACTTCACCCCAGGGTATGTTACAACTAACCCAGACTGACGGGTGAATAGTAAACCATGCATTTTCTGTCTGTGTTGCAGATAAAACAGTTACACCAAACACAAATGTCGTAAATGTTACAACCATCCCTGAGAAACAGAGTAAAGTTAACACTGACTAAAACATTTGCTCTTGTATTGTGGAATGCACTTTGCAGCCTCTATGGGAAAGTATTCAATTCAATTTATTTTATGTAGCGCCAAATCACAACAACAGTTATCTCATAGTGGTGGAAGTTAAGTTCTATATAGTTATATTTATAACGATAATAATCATGCATGATGATACAATTATCATTAATATCATTATTATAACCAGATGTTGTCACATGTCATATTTTTATGTATGTTTAAAATAAAACTTAGAATTTAAAGTAGTCCATGAACAGTGAACAGTAATGAGTTTCCAATTGATTCCTTTACAGACTTTGACTTCAATCATATAATCATCTCATTCTTCTGTAGAGTTTAGAATAGTCAAAATGTCTAAATGATTCGTAAAATATATGCAGTCTCATACAAACCTTTCCTTAAATACAAATATTTAAAGTTATTCTACTGTTCAAAGTTTCAGAGAAATTGAGATAAAATCAGTTCACTGTCAAAATACAACGTAATTGACCTTTTGCTAGGCCACGCCCCCCTTAGTTACTAGTGCTAAGTCCGAAAAACTGTCGGAGCTCTCTGACTTTTATCACGGTGGTGCCACTGTGTTTTACGGCACTCCCTGGAGAAATATTGTTAAATTTGTTGGAAAACAAACAGTTTTGCAGTTGCATTATACATTTGAAGGTTGTATTCAAGCTGTCAAACTGACTCAAACTGACGTGAACAAAAATTAAAGTACACAGTACAAGTGAACCACCGCATCCCCCATCGACTGAGACAAAAGACAACGATATGAAGGATCAACAGTGTTCCTTTACAGCTGGTCGGCCTCTGTTCATCATTACAGTCATTAAAAAGCAGAACAGCAGGACTTTATTATGTTACATTCAGCAGGAAGTTAGCCAGCGTTAGCTAACTAACATTAGGAACAATCCACAGCCGACATTTTTCTGGATTTATTTCAGGTTTTGCAAAGAGAATAAATCTTCTCCTTTCAGCCTCTCTGGTAGCTGCTGTAGTATTACAAGATGCTGCAAGAAAAGCGTTTGACCAGATCTTAGAAAAATACAAATCTAATCTAATGTTACAATGCGTTATTGAACGTTCTCTTATATTTAAACTTGAAAAACTTTTGCTCAAGTTTGTGGACAATTCTTGTTCAGAACTAGGTTGACTTGAAACATTTAAACGGTGAAGTTGTTCTACTATATATGTTTGAGTAAAATACATACATACAAAGTCAGTTCCAGTCTCATAACAGATCATAAAATCACACATTTATTTCTCAGATTTCTCCAGTTGCCTGATGAGACGAGTTTAAAGACTATCAGAAAAGATAAAAAATGAAAGTACAAATGTGTTAAAGACTGAATAAAATGTAAATTAAATGATCAGGGAGGTGTTGGCAGAGGCTTAAAGTGAGAGTTTCTGTTCGCTGGTTGGATGCCTGTCCTTAAGAAACTCACGTTTATGAATATAGAAAAGATTAAATAATGTCTAAATCAAATTTGTGCACAAATGATATCGATACAAACTTTGGCTCTGGTGTAGTGAACATACTACACTTTTTAATATTAATAAACACTCGTTCTGGGGAACCTCTCAAGTTCAAGTAAACTCTTGAGAAACTTCAAAGTAATTATTCAATTATCCTCAAATCCAGGGATTCTAATTCTAATAAAACTGACAGTACTTGTTATAAAGTGAAAGTGTTTATTTAACTAAAGATGGTGAATACAAGTGGATTTAGTGTAATAACGGTAAAATAAACAACTGCTGCAGAGTTACAAAGAAACTCTCGCACACAGTCGAACATGCAAAATATATTTATGAACTAGTAATGTTTCGGTAGAAGACCTTCAAGCAAAAAGGATAAATTAATTGAACTGAGGGGTTTATTTGGCTACAGTCAAAGGATTTGACTGCAGCACAAATACTACAGAGCCACAGAAAAATACTAAATGTGCTTAGTTTCCACGTCTGAGAAAATGTTCAGGTTCGATTAGATGAACTTAAGAGTTTCACCACCAGGAGGCGACATTTGCTCACAATCTGAGACACCACAGGAAGATTTAACAGGACTGTGGTCGGTATGAATAATATCTAGGAAACTGAATTAATAATCTAATGTAGACATTAAAAATGTACAAGAACCCCCCTCCCCTTTAATCCCGTTGTGTGTTTCCTGTGACCTTCCTCATTAAAGTTGAGGCTTTTGCACTGATGAATAAGAAAAACTTAAAGTAATACATCAAATTATGAAAAAAGCTCAGATCGTCTGGAGCTTTTGAACAGAAGACACAAACATGGAAACTTTAAACCATGTTTCAATGACAACAATCTAATTCTTCATCTTCATCATCTTTAATGCTTATATACAGTTTAATTTATTGATTGTATAAAAGTGCAGTTTAACAACAATATTCTTAAACTGCTGAACAGAAACTTTTACATTTCAAACTTTCATCCAGAACAGGAAGCAGACTCCTGTCACTTAGTTAAAGGAAGTGCTTTGATTTCAGAATAAGAGTCCTCTAACATATGATTCAGATCTACAGAACAATTATGTAAGAAAACAAGTAAAGAACTGGACTTCCTGCAGGATCAAAATGTTTTATTTGACATAACTACCAAAAACCAAACTGTAGATTCTCATGTCTTTTACTTTGAAGAGCCAATGCTATCAGTGTTTCCTCTTCCTGTTCAGTTTAAAGATTTTAGATCTTTAAAATGTGACTATAATAAATATTAAGTGACTCAGACGTCACGTTGGAAAATAGTTAAATAAAGTTTCTAATAATTTATGTTACCACCTGACCAGTCTGGTTTTTGTCTTGTTTTGATAATCAAGCAGGAAGTGCAGTTCAACAGACAGGAAGTTAGGAACTCTGGTCCAGTTTATCTGAAGTCTGAGTTTAAAGTGATTTAATCTAGACTTGATCTAAACTGGACTTTGTTTAAAATATCTGGATTTTAGCTGCTATTTTTAAAACAGCCGAAACACAAGGCCGTCTGTCAGCCAACATCTTCTGTCACTCGGATCAGAAAAGAGAAGATGAAATGCTGGTTTCAGTCTCATCAGGACTGAATAAAGAAGTCTAGACTGGATAGAAACATCAAAGGAGTGTTTCTTCTCTCATTAAGGCTCATCGCTGGTTGGACTGAAGCAGTCTGAGTTGTTGCCGATTGTCTTTCAGAGAAACTCCAACTCAGTCAAAGTGAAGAAGAAGTCGACCCTCCAGGAAACTGTCCAAGTCCTCCGAGGTGGTGAATAAAAATAAAAAGCTTTCCATGCAGATGAACTCTGTTGGTGTTCAGTCGTCCTCTTGTTTCAAACACCTGCAACAGAAGAGTGTAAATTATATTTAGTGAAGAGAATAAAGTTTCCATCTGAAACCCAACAGGACAGTCGGACCCCGGCAGACTCTTTCCTGCCAGAGCAGCAGCTTCAGACAGTCTCCGGGCTTTTAATGTGGCGGGACAACTTCCCATGAAGGTCCCAGGACCACAGGTTGAGACACACAACCTAAATAAATTGTCTTCATAACTTTACTTTCCAAAATGATCCATTTCCCTTCAGATTATCAACAGGAAGTCAGCCGGCTCAGACACAGGAAGTCTCTACTGAGCATGCTCATGCATGAGGAAGCCCGTTGAGGCCTTTTCTTTCCCAGTAAGCAACTTTTACAGGAGTGAATGGATCTCAGTGACACATCCAGTCTGTGCGAAGTTGTCGTTTCTCCGATGCTGCAGGGGGCGCTGTGGACAAACCCACAGCAGCAGAGGGAGGAAACGTGACTTCCTGTTGTTTGACTGTACACAGTAGGCTGCTCACTGCAGCGTTTCAATTAACAAAGTCAAAAATTTGTGTAAATATTAACTGATGAGAATTTTGACTAAAAGCAAAAGTGGATGAGCGCTACTCAACACGTAGCGAGCTTCCTCTCCTCGTCCTTCAAGAGACATCTATGCTAGAGCGTCCCTTTGTGTTGAAAAGTGTTGGGGACATTAGGGCTCAGAAGAAGAAAACTTTTAGGAAATGTAACTCGTCACAAATTACAGCAGGTCTGGAAAATAAAAAAAAATAAAAAATCATAACAGTGCATCAAAAGGGGCAAAGCACGAAACTACAGAGTCGACAATACAAAAATACTAAGCACAACGGTGTCGAGCACACAAGTAACCTCATCCATCACATCCACACCTGAAAGTCAGTCAGACAAAGCTGAAATAGGGCCCAGAGAGAAACTTCCTGACGCGAACACCGAAGCACCTTAAACCTGCGTCCTCTCTAGCGGCCAGCAGGGGGCGACTTAAACCTGCGTCCTCTCTAGCAGCCAGCAGGGGGCGACTTAAACCTGCGTCCTCTCTAGCACCCAGCAGGGGGTGACTTAAACCTGCGTCCTCTCCAGCAGCCAGCAGGGGGCGACTTAAACCTGCGTCCTC
>NC_060159.1:28666217-28679447 GCF_021292245.1 Micropterus dolomieu | reverse complement strand
TGCATCCTCTCCAGCAGCCAGCAGGGGGCGACTTAAACCTGCGTCCTCTCCAGCAGCCAGCAGGGGGCGACTTAAACCTGCGTCCTCTCCAGCAGCCAGCAGGGGGCGACTTAAACCTGCATCCTCTCCAGCAGCCAGCAGGGGGCGACTTAAACCTGCGTCCTCTCCAGCAGCCAGCAGGGGGCGACTTAAACCTGCGTCCTCTCCAGCAGCCAGCAGGGGGCGACTTAAACCTGCGTCCTCTCCAGCAGCCAGCAGGGGGCGACTTAAACCTGCGTCCTCTCCAGCAGCCAGCAGGGGGCGACTTAAACCTGCGTCCTCTCCAGCAGCCAGCAGGGGGCGACTCCACCGGCTGCAGAAAGAAAATGTTTCTACTTGTCAGCTGATTTATTCCCTCAGTAAACACTTTCCTGATGAGTTTATGGTCTCAGTCGCTAGTTTCAAGTCTTCTTCAACACAGCATGATGTTCATTTAGTAAATTCTGGTCCCATTTAGAGGAACAGAGACCAGGAAGCAGGGGAGGCTTTAGGGCGGGGCTACAAGCTGATTGACAAGTCGCTACCATGGCGACGATGGATAACGTGAATTATAGATGTACCTAGCTAAGCTAGCTAGCTCTGCACACGGCCGTTAGCCATCTCGTCCAAATATGGTCACGTCCGGTTCCGCTGGTTGCAAAGACTCAACATGGCGGCGCCCTATCAGCCAAACTCGAGGCTTCAAAACGGCAGTCCACAAACCAACAGGTGACGTCACCATGACGACACCCACTTCTTGCATGCAGTCTGTGGGCTGGGCAATAAAATTTAAGTATCACAATATAATTTTCCTCTAACAAAATAACAAATGTTCAATATATCAATGAATGTTTGAATTCATTTGAATCAGGAACGAATCAGCACTTAATGTTTCTACTAAGATCTTTATTTTGTTGAGGAAAAGGGACTGAAAACAGATTGGACTTCATTTTCCTCCTGCATGTTTGTTGAGAAGAGATTTTCTCAGAATAGTTGTGAATGTTCTGCCTCAGATTTGTGAAGTGATCCTCTGTTTGGCATCAAGTGTTTGTTCTGAGCAGAAAGAAAAGTTTCAAACCACATTAACTTTCACTCAGGAGCAAAAAACAGCCTTTAAACTTTGTTTTTAAAAAAATCAAATGATGTGAAGTGTTTTTATCGTGATAACATTTTTCATCCCGCCCTGTGTCAAAACCACATCAGCCCAGCTGTAACAGGATCCGTCTCCGCCCTGGTGCAGCTACCTTTACATTTTTAACAAATGATGCTTTTAGAAAGTGACGGGGACAAAATGAGCTACTTCAGAAAGGGACATGTTCCCAGCAGCCCCAGGGTAACTGACACCTACGTGACAGGCGGGTAACGACGAGAGCGAGCCAGTAACCGGACAGAGCAGGTCGCAGTGACTCCGTTAGTGAAAGTCTGATGTTTCCCTGCTGGACAGTGAAGGCGGTTAGCGCTGGCTAAGCTGAGCAGCGCTGGGCGGAGTCACATGACCACACACAGTGGGGGGGGATATTTTACCAACAGGGAAGGCACAGACTGAGTGAAGAGCTGCTGCTGGCCCTCCAGAGCCTCACCTCCATCGCATCAGTGCAGCGGGGCCCGGCTCTCCTCGTCCTCAAAGTCTGGTTTGGGGAACTCGCTGGACTGCAGAGACACAAAGAGGAGAAACAGGTCAAAGGTCAGATCCTCCTGTGCAACAGGCTTCACTTCCTGTTTGGCAGAACACGATATCCCGGGAAGCCTCACGACTCAGAAAACATCAAGGTGAAGTTCTGCACTCGTAGCTCAAAGTCCATGTTCAGCTTAGTGAAAACTTTATTTTGTCTCCATGAGAGTCCGGATCAGATTACTGTGGTGAACAGCGGTTCTGATCTGGACCTGAGACTACGTGATGAGTTGATCCGGATCAGATTACTGTGGTGAACAGCGGTTCTGATCTGGACCTGAGACTACGTGATGAGTTGATCCGGATCAGATTACTGTGGTGAACAGCGGTTCTGATCTGGACCTGAGACTACGTGATGAGTTGATCCGGATCAGATTACTGTGGTGAACAGCGGTTCTGATCTGGACCTGAGACTACGTGACGAGTTGATCCGGATCAGATTACTGTGGTGAACAGCGGTTCTGATCTGGACCTGAGACTACGTGACGAGTTGATCAGAGTGTTTGAATTGAATCAGCCGGCGTCTCCTGGTCTCCACCTGCTGATCATTTTGGGACAGTTTATTGTGAAAACCAGCCCACAGGAAGAGGCGGGGCTCCAGTAGCAGGTTGTGGCCCTTAAGTCCTTAAATCTGTTAAGTCGATTTAATTGGTCTGTTTTACGAAGTTCAGTCTGAACTAAAATCTGGTCTCACAAACAAACTCCACTAAACCTTTTTATTTTATTCTGTTCGATTTCAGTAAAGTCTGCAAACACGGGCCCCAGTCTGTCCCCTGCAGCTGCACTGGTTCCCTCAGGAGCCTGCAGGGCCCCTCAAACATGGATGAGTAACGTTCAAGGCACGACTGGCTGAAAGGAGTTCCTGTGCCGAGGATCAGGATGATCCAGGTTTAAGTTAAAGCTGCTGTGAAGAACCAGAAAGTCCAGACTGATAATCAATAATCTGCAGCAACATAATCTGGAGAAGGAAATCTGAGAAAACGTTTTAACGAGTTTAAAAAACAGGATGTAAACCTGGAGTCATGGACCTGGTCAGAGGCCGGACCTCTGTTGTAATCAGACACAAGAACAGCTGACCTGTTTTAAATGTCCAGAATGATTCTAATGAACAAACTATCCTGCAGCTCTTTTCTGTCACAGCTTTTATTTTCATTTGGTTTCTCCTGCCTGTATTTTTAATTTGCTGTGTGTGTAGCAGACATGTGGATTAAAGTTCTCTGCTGTGGGCCGTTTCTGTTAGTGATGATGGTCAATTAATGCCGCTCTGATTTGTGGGTCTAAAGTGATCTGGATCAAGAACCCGCCTCATTTCTTCTCTTTCAGAAACTGTTTAGGCTCCAGTTTTCTAATCGATACATCATCAATATGTTTGTCTTCAAACCAACAGGAGCTGGAGATTCAGAGCTGATCATCACTACCTGATCAATAACCTGTTTGCTTCCTACCTGGCAGGTGTGGCTGCTGGTCCCGGAGCTCTCTCCGCTCTGTGGCCGCTGCTGGATCCGGTCCCGGTGGAGCGGCTCTCCGCGGTCCCCCGCCGGGCTGGAGGCGTCCAGCTCGGTCTGCAGGTCCAGGATGTAGTCGATGACGTGCTGCAGGATCTCCACCCTGCTGGCGGCCCGTCCGGGCGGCAGACCGGGAACCAGCTGCCGCAGCAGCCGGTAACACAGGTTCATGTCCTGCAGCAGGAGCTCCGGAACACGCGGCTCGTCCTCCTCCGCCGCCGCCGGGCTCTTGTTCCGGTAGGAGCCCCGCAGAGAGCAGCGCAGGCTCCGGCGGCTCCGGCTCAGGGAGCCGCTGCTCCTCCTCCTCCTGCCCGCAGACGGCACCGGGCTGCCGGGTCTCATGTCTCCTGGCGGTCGCTGCAGCTTCACATGAGAACAAACAGCATCACTGAGACACGGAGAGAGGAGCCTCACTGAGCTGCGGGAGGAGCGCCGGGCTGCTTATAGAGCCGCTGCAGGCTGAGCTGCACGCTCATTGGCTCTCAGCGGAGTCAGTCAACATCTCAAGCCAGCTGATTGGTCCCTGAGCGAGCAGCGAGTCCAGCAGCTCACCTGTCACCTGCCTGCTGTTCAGGAGCAAAGAAGTCCTGCAGATTGTGCAACATCATATATTAGTGTTTGTAATTATTCAAAGTGTTAATCTGCAAAGTAACTGAAGTTATCAGCTAAATGTAGAGAAGTCACCATCAGAAACATCTCAAGTTTGTAAATAGATATAAAACACACCTGGTTAGAATATTTATCATTGAATATGTCAGCCAGCTGCAGGTCTCGGTGTTTACGGCAGGACTGTTGCTGCATCTCAGGATCTGATCTTCAGTTCAGTCTGAGTGAAACTGCGGCTGCTTCAGCTCAGAGCCAGGAGGTCATGTGTCTGTGCAGCAGATCTCCAGATTCAGAACTCCAGGTTTTCATGTAAATTTGCTAAAGTCTGTTTCCAGCTGTTATTTAACCAACATTACTCAAGACCTCTAAATGTAAAAGTGAAGCATCCAATGATGCTGCAGAGAGAAGATTTAAGGAGACGAGTGTTGACTCAGCCTTCAACTGTTATTTCATTAACTCAACAATAATCTAAAGATGCCACGTGTTTAATGTGATCCTGCTCTGATGTGAAAGAAAAGTCCAAACACAGATTTAGACCAGCCTGCAGCCTGCGGCCTGTTCCAGACCAACCGAGTCCAGAACCTGTTTGTGGTTTGAGCTCTGTGTTCAGAGGGAAGCCGGTCCACACATCACAGACATGAGAGTGTCTCACTGGACCAGGTCTTTATTCCTCTGTTGCTGTTTGTCGCCTTAATCTGACAGAAAAGGAAAAACAGAAGAAGAAGCTGCAGGTGGGTCATGAGGACGTGAAGCTGCCTGATGCGTGTCACCAGATCCAGGAGGAGGACTTCCTTCTGACGGAGGGTTTCATCACATTTTAGTCTCTCTGCTGGTTTCTTCGTCCATTCAGTTTAAAGTTTAAACTGGTGCTTCGCTCTGGTTCCTCCACCAGAGGACAGGGACTGAAACATGTTCTGTTCCAACACCTTTAACAGTTTATGTACCGACGAGCTGAGACCCGGGACCGGCAGGACTAAGTGACAGAACAACATGTCCTCGTGCCTAAATGGCCACGCCTCTCAAAACGACACACATGAACGTTTCCTGTAGTCCAGCGACAAGTCACATGACGTTAAACACGTGGTTAAAAAAACAAAACTCTAAATAACTCAATGTTTACTTGGTTTCAGACCCGTCCCCCTCCTGACGTGGACTTTCGTCCTGTTTATAATTTGTCTCCTGGCTTCCTCCTCTGCTCCCGTCATACGGCCTCTAGAGGTCGCAGCCTCAATAAACGTAGGTGTAGCTGTGTGAGTCCTTAACGAGACGGCGCGGGACTGAATGCAAGGGCGTCACTTTGTGTTGAGAAGAGGTGGGACAAGAGGCTCAGATCAGGGCTGCGAGGAGACACTTAGCCGGAGAGACATCACGATATCAGCTTCACGAGAACGAGACCAGATCTTTAAACAGTGTTTTAAAGTCATCATCAAAGCCGAGCTATATGAGCGTCCCCAGGAAATTTAGATCATTAAACACTTCATTTTGTTCAAGTAACTGATGTTCTGGGGTCATTTTATAATCAGCAGCTTGTTTGTTTTGGCTGAAGACGATTTGTTTCTTCTATATTTTAATTTGTTAATTTTCTAAAGGCTTTTTTTAAATTAAACACATTATACTTTAAAAAAGTGGTGGGGACATGTCCCCAATGTCCCCAGTGTCCCCAGCGTCAGTGTCCCCAGTGTCCCCAGCGTCCCCAGTGTCCCCAGCGTCCCCAGCGTCAGTGTCCCCAGCGTCAGTGTCCCCAGCGTCCCCAGTGTCCCCAGCGTCAGTGTCCCCAGCGTTCCCAGTGTCCCCAGCGTCCCCAGTGTCCCCAGCGTTTCCAGCTTCCCCAGTGTTCCCAGCTTCCCCAGCGTCCCCAGCGTTCTCAGCGTTCCCAGCGTTCCCAGCTTCCCCAGCGTCCCCAATGTCCCCAGCGTTTCCAGCTTCCCCAGTGTTCTCAGCTTCCCCAGCGTCCCCAGCGTTCCCAGCGTTCCCAGCTTCCCCAGCGTCCCCAGTGTTCCCAGCTTCCCCAGCGTCCCCAGCGTTCCCAGCGTCCCCAGCTTCCCCAGCTTTCCCAGTGTTCCCAGCTTCCCCAGCGTTCCCAGCGTTCCCAGCGTTCCCAGCGTCCCCAGTGTTCCCAGTGTCCCCAGCGTTCCCAGTGTCCCCAGCGTCCCCAGCGTTCCCAGTGTCCCCAGTGTCCCCAGTGTTCCCAGTGTCCCCAGCGTTCCCAGCGTCCCCAGTGTCCCCAGTGTTCCCAGTGTCCCCAGCGTCCCCAGTGTTCCCAACATCAATGACACCTGTGACTGATCTTGTAGGTTTAACAGTCTCAGGGTCTCTTTAGCGGCTTGTTCTGGAGCTTTCAGTCCGTTTGCTCAGTCGCTTTGTTTGTTTTTTCGCAGTTGGTTACCGTGGCAACTATTAACATAAGCAGAAAAACAAACAGCTGTGGAGAAATGTGGTTAACCTGCACGCTGACTAAATTTATTCCCACCTGACGTTATCTCCCCAGGTGAGCGCAGCTTCACGTCGATGTTATCTCTCTAACGTCTCTTTCACCACAAACAGGAAGCGAGCGGCCCGCTGCAAAGGTCCAGACCTGGAGCAGATCCAGATACAACCCTCTGATGCACACATTTAACGCACTTAGATAAAATAACAGCCGCAGTTTGAAATGTAAATGATCCAAATCGATCACAGCAAACAAAACAATAGCAGGAGTCAGTTCTGTTTTCTACATCAGGTTTAAAGAGCGACCTCCTGCCTTCATTGGTCTCAGTTCACCTCTATAAAGACCACCTCGTAGTTTAGTCCAGCTAAAGCCTGAGGCCGCGTGTGCAGACAGAAAGCTGCAGCTAAATCACTTTAATGTGTCTGTAATAAGCAGGTGAGCTGAGGGAGAGTCTAGACACCTTAATGTGGTGCGTTCAGGTTCGACTGGGTAATTACAGCTTTCTGTGTTTTAGTCTGAGCCATTAAAGTCACCTGTAACAGCAGAAGATCAGAGTTTAGAGCTTAGCTTAGCATAAAGACTGGGAACAGCTAGCCGGGTCTGATTCAGCTGGATCATGTGTGATGGAGTAAAATAAGTCTTACAGACTCAGTGTGCAGGACAAGCTGTGAGGGCAGAACTCGTTCTCTAGAGCCGGTGTTTGCTTTGTCCGCTCCGGGCTCCTGTAGAAACAGGCCCGGGACGCCAAACGTTTTTGATGGTGGGCTTTTTGCAGTTTTTCATTCTTCAGACGTGGTTTCATGTACTGGGTTGGAAACACAAGAAAAGTTGTGAATTTGAAGCGCACCTGAGCTGCAGCCTGTGAGCAGCTGGACTCCTGCGCTCTTTGTAAGACAAACAACAAAAGCCTGTTGTGCTGCGGCAGCGGCGGTGACAGTGTCCTCTGTTAGGGAAATGTCTGTGCACAACAGTAAAACCCCTCTGTGGCCTCCTGGATTTGAATAAGGCAGCCAGCGGCGGCCGCAGGCCGTGTTTTGCATGTTCCAGCTGCGTGTTGGTGGATCAGAGCGGCGCTGCGAGCTGCGTAGCTGCAGGCAGACGCCGATCACACGCAGCGATAAGATGCAAAGTCTGAGGACAGCGGGACAAATGTCACAGCTGCTGCGCCTCCGGACAATTAAGGCTGCAGTCAAATGAGAGGTGCAGTCGTCATCTGTCACAGTGAATAACAGTGAATAACAGGAAATAGGTCACCTCGCCTCACGTTACAGTTCAGCATCCCAAACCCTGTCCAAGTCCTTACATAGACACGTCCTGCCTCTGTGCAGGTCTTTGGACTAACAGGATCAGGTCTCTGAATGAACGGGCAGGTTATTCTTCTACTGCACATGCACGAGCCTCCAGAGCGCCGGGACGCCATGAGCTCATCCCACCGGAGCCTCTTGTAGTGCTCCAGACCGCTTTTTGATGGTCTCAGTCTCGTCTCTGACTCGGACATTGAGGACTATTTCAAGAACAGTCAATAACTTTGGGAATATCAATAAATTAGTTTTGCTTTGTCTGATTTATTTGTTAAAATCCGAACTTTGATGTAAAACTTGTTGCTTCATATTAAACCAGTAACCCTGATTAAAATGTGTTGTTCCCGTTAACGGCTGCCCCCCCCCCCCCCCCCCCCGCGATGGTCAGCGTGGGAAGGCGTGTTGAATAAAGATGCTGACGTGGATTTCAGCTCTTAGGGAATGTGGATCTTTCAGATCAGTCTGAGACGTACCTCTGATCTCGATCCACATTTTAATGTCTGTCATGTAATGTGGGGAACTGGTCTTGGTCTCGACTCGGTCTCGGTTTGGGGGGTCTTGACTACAACAGCTAACTGAGGTTCTGCACACAGTCGGCACATCCTGCAGTACTGCAGGTCACACCTGGAGCCAGTAACGCAGTATTTCTGTAGACACGTATCCTGATCTGGTCCCACCTGCTCCTCCCGCCGCCACATCTGAAACTGAGGTCAGTGGAGCCACACGATTGGCTGAATATGTTTTCCGGCGGTTCCCCCGGTGCTGACTGGACAAAGCGTCCATGTGTGACGGGTACAACTGGGATTGGGATGAGAATGTGTCGCTGATCCAGAGCAGGGCGACGATCTTTACAGAGGTTTTCTGTTCTGGATTTAAACTGCTGTTCAGCTGGAGAGACGTTTTCACTTTAACTGTAAGAGCGAAAGCTCATGAAAGGACGTGAGCTCTGAAACCTAAATGATTTGGACCAGAAGAAACAGGACTGGCTCTGTCTCTGAGCTGCCAGCCAATCAGGAGCCAGTATTGTTTGGTATGCGGCCTGTTTATCTCTCTATGGTCCTGATGTTGGTGTGTGGCTGCTCATCAGACAGTCCTGAGGGGGGGGGGGGGGCTGTGTGATGTGTTCTGTACAGCCGCGGTGCTGCAGGGGCCCTCGGGGGCCCTCGGGGCTCAGCTGGTGGAGCAGGAGCAGCATTGTGCAGCTCTGAAGTCAGCGAGGTGTTAGCCGGGGGGGGCAGGTTGAGGTCGGGGATGAAAGGCAGCCCCCCCCCACAGGGCTTCAGTGCTCCGGCCAAGAAATGTCATGTTGAGCATCTGGTGTGAAGCTGCAGCCTCCTCTTCATCACCTTCAGGTACTTTAACCCCCGATCACCATCAGACAACATCTGCCGTGTATTTATACACTGAATAAAAGTACATGATAATACAGCAGCCTAAGTCCGTGCCTCAGAAGTCCCATGATGCATGGCGGCGGCGAAGGGAGTTAAAATGAGCTAATAAGTCTCCCGTTTGTTTGAAATACAACATTTCCTCTGTGAATTCTGTTTTTTAAACGTGTCTGTGTGTTTTTTTATACAGTCTCTGGGTGAGACAGAGCGGCTGCACTGATCTCTGACCAATGAAAGCAATTCTCTTGTACGGTCGCGTCTACAAGCAAATGACAACGCATTTGCGGCCATGCAGGGGGCCCCTACCTAGCCGGGGCCCCAGGCACCCACGCTATCTCCGCTTATGGTTACGTACGTAAGTTACAGAACCAGTGTTGACTTTTTGTTTCATTTGGAAATCGAGCACCGGTCTCCTGGGCTGAGGTCCGGTTTCTGGTCCATCCAACCAACCAACCACCTCCTCACTCCCACATTTCTGTCACTGATAGTAGAACCTATGGGATGTGCGTTGGTCTGAAACTATTATATATAGACGCTAAAGACGCTCTCCTGATCAGAGCGGCCTCCCTCTCCAGGTGAAGAGGTAGGTTGAACAAAATAACGTGTTGTTAAATGATTTCGTCCCGCGTTGGATTTTCTGACTCGGCGCCACAGACTGTAACAGCGTCCGACAGTCTGGATCTCAGCTGCAGCTGCTGGAACCAGACTGTGTTTCTGCTTCACCCTCAGGACCAGAGGCAAAACATCTGTCCTCCGCCGGCAGCCAAAACACCAGCAAGGTCACCGTGGTAACCATCACCTCGTCCTCTTCATCACCGCCTGCTGACACACACGCATTATTTAATAATATTTAATTTGATAAAATAATCTGCACTCACATGAACGCTCTGGAGGAAGGTGGGGAGGTGACGAGACAGAAGGTCTGAACTTCCTGTTGTTAAACAAAACGCCGCCGTCGTCCTCCTGCAGCCATTTATTCATTAATCTCCTGCCCCCCCTTCGCTCGCCCTGCAGCCCCCGACCAGCCGGCGAGCACAGATTGTGTGAATAGTAAATGCAGCGCTGCGTCTCTGTAGTGGAGATAAACTGGCCTGTCTTTGATCCGGAGCTGGCGTCCCAAAGAACCGACCCTCCCTGAAGGGTCCTCGCAGCTCGGAGCTGCTGTCAGCTGCACAGGTGTCACCAGGATCACCTGAAGAAATCTGATTTCATGTGACAGATTTTTATTTAGAGGACAAACTTTAAACTTGGTCTCCTGACAGCGTCTGTGTGGTCTGAAGCCACATTATAATACCTAACTCCTCCCTGTCAGACCCTCGTCAACCCTCTGACACGTCTCAGGCCAGAGGCAGCAGTTCACAGTTTACACGGATCAGCCAGAACATTATGACCTCTGACAGGCGAGGAACCCTGATTACCTGGTCACCATGGCACCTGTCAGCGTGTCTATCGGGCAGCAGGAGGACAGGTGTGCTCAGAGTCGATGTTTAGCTTCATTTAAAAGTGTTGATGTCACAAAGGACGCTGATGTAGAGAGGAAAACCACCACGCAAGAGTTTAGCACTCGACAAAAGCAGAGCAGAAAATAAAGACAAACTTCAGCTGCGAGTCCTGGAGCTCACTTTTCTACTGAAGCTCAAACTGGTTCTGATAGAAAGGTGTCAGAACCCGGAGGAGGGCGGGGCTGGTTTGGCAGCAGGTGGTCATAATGTTGCAGCTGGTTTACAATATTACCATAATTATCGAGGTCTCTGCCTATAGTGCTGCTCCGGTGGGGACTGTTTGTCCCGGACTGCGGTCTGGACCTCTGCAGGAAAACAGACCTTGAGCTATAAATGAAACTGAGACTCAGACTCAGAGAGGATGATGGGAGTCAGTCCAGGTGCAATGGCGCCATCTAGAGGCTGAAACTGCATCTCACATCAGCAGGAGACGTGTGAGGCAGCCGTGTGGTGGAGCAGGTCAGCGTCCAGCAGGTGGAGCCACAGACCAGGTAACACGCACACCTGCTGTGCAGAGGGGGGTTTGGGCTTCAGTCCTGCTCAGAGGCACCTGGAGGAGCCGGGGACCGAACCAGCAACCTGTCTGAGTCTGTCATGAACTGCTGGTCTGTCCCCCCCTCCAAACTGTGAGTGATGGTCTGGTCCTTCCTGTTGAATTATTAACCCCCCCCCCTCCACCTCTGGCCAGTGGTGACATTTACACCAAGCAGTGTCGCTTCAAAGCGGCGCTGAGGCCCGGCTGGTGGATCCGGTTTCACCCCGCGGTGCTGCGTTCAGAGTCAGCCGGGATATCCAGCACACAGGGACAAATGAAGTCTCCGGGCTGCAGAAACCTGATCCTGAGTCTGAGGAGGGGCCGTGACCTCTGACTGTCGTCAGGAGAGAGTGGGATATTAAATAATGTCGTTAATAAAAGCTCAACAACAATCTGAAAACAAAACTTATTGTAAATCTGAACTTGATATAACTGATATTTCTGTAAGAACCTGAGCTGCCAGCGTGTCGTTTATCGGTCCGCCTGCAGATTCCCGCTCTGCTTCAGGACAGCGCTCTCAGCACGTTGCTTCCAGAGAAGAAGAAGCTGTAAAAAGCTGCCAGCTGATGTCCTGAGTCAGACCAACAAGTCCCAAACTCTGTCTTTATGAGCCCGTCATCACATGCAACTTTACTTCTCTGAGCCTGGAGCAAGTGGTAATAAACAAGATCAGATATACAACCTTCAGGTTGGAACAGCAGCACAGAGGAATGTGAAGAACAAATACAGACACAAACTACATACGAGAACATGTTTCTACAATCAGAATCAGAGTCTGTGGCGCTGCCTCAGCTCAGCATACAGAGCATCAGACCGGGTGTCCATGATGGAATAAAATAAAGACAGATATTAAAAAGACAGCAGGTATAGTCAGCACAGGTTTACAGACACAGTTATGAACAGTGATCCAATGCAGCGTATTCAGGTGCAGAACAGCGGATTGAGTGCGGACATGATGGCTGATGGGTCAGGTGGTGCAGGAGGTCCTCGCCCAGATGGACCTGTATCGTCTTCCTGAGGACAGGAGGTCAAAGCAGTGATGGGACATACGGGACGGGTCTCTGATGACGATGAGAGATCAGTGAAGGCAGCAGGAGGTGAGATGGGGGTGATGTCCGCTAACTGGGCCCTGAAGAGTTTTCCCAGGAATCTTTATTGCTCCCTGTTCTTCACTCGGCAGCTGAACCACGCCGCTGTACGTCAGCACGCCCTCAGTGGCACAGCGGTAGAAAATCACCAGCAGCTTCTGCGGGTCGCTGAGGCGGTTCCTCAGTCTCTGTCAGGTCCAGGATCCTGATGATGGAGAGGGGGGGTTGAAAGTCCTCGATCACTCCCCCGGTTCTCTTCATGTTCAGACCCAGGCTGCGGTGATCAGTTTGTAGACTTCACTGATGGATGCGGCCTCATCAGGTTTAGAGCTCTGCGGTGGATATGTAACAGTGAGCTCTCTAATCCCTGCTCACTGACTGCAGGCTGAGAGCCCGAACAGCTCTGCAGACTCTGATCATCATTTGACCCTCAGACACATCGATCTGTAGACGTCTGCTGCTAAACAAACACTCTGCCTCTTCCTCTCAAGGACAAACTCTTAATCTTAGTCTTAATCCCAAAATAATGTTCATCAATTCATCAGGACGAGAGAGATGACCCCCCCCCCCCGACACCTTCTCATCACAACTCGTCACATATGGATGTTTGGTCAGACGCCTTGGTGTCGCTTTTATCCAAAGCTTTTATCCAGAGCGACTTACATTTGAGGAACAACATAAAAGCAACAGCAGAGCATCAACTACAGACAACTGACAATAAATACTAGTAAGAGCTCACAGTACATATCACATCAATGGGGTAGATATGTAGGGAAAAAGTAAGAGTTAACAAAAAGTGCAATCAATACAAGATAGTTGTAGGGGATAGAAGAAGAGCACAGGAAGGGATGTCAGAGATTAGAGGTGTTATCAGAGGAAGTGTTCTCTGCAGAGTTTTCAGCTGGGTGGCGTACTGAGTGAGGTAGGGCCTGATTTTCCTTAGGTTGTACAGAGAAAAGCGGCACGACCGAGAGACAGCAGCAACATGGTCTGAAAAGGACAGCTGGTCATCAATCATGACACCCAAGTTTATCACCACCCTGGTTGGAGTGATGGTTGCGGAGTCAATTTGTAGTTTGATGTTATGGTGGATAGATTGCTTGGCTGGAATGACCAAGAGTTCAGTCTTAGAGAGGTTTAGTTGAAGGTGGCGAGACTTCATCCATGCAGATATGTCTGATAGACAG
>NC_060159.1:28655630-28666197 GCF_021292245.1 Micropterus dolomieu | reverse complement strand
ATGATCGGCCCCAGTGAGGTGGTGTAGATTGAGAAGAGAAGGGGCCCAAGCACTGAGCCTTGGGGCCTCCCTGTGGAGAGGCAGGGGGAGGAGGATAATTGTCCTTGCCACAAAACATTGTAGGAACGCCCCGAGAGGTAGGATTCGAACCAAAGGAGTGCTTTACTCGAGATGCTCATTGCTGAGAGAGCGGATAGCAGGATCCTGTGGTTGACTGTGTCAAAGGCAGCTGATAGGTCAAGCAGGATAAGAATCGAGGACTGGGCTTCAGCTTTAGCTGACCTTAGGGCATCTGTTACAGACAGAAGAGCCGTTTCATTAGAGTGGGCACTCTTAAAACCAGACTGATATGGATCTAGGAGGTCATTCCCTGAGAGGAATTCTGAGACCTGTTTGAATACTGCCTGTTCAATAGTTTTGGATAAAAATGGTAGAAGAGACACTGGTCGATAGTTCTCAACTTGAGTTGGGTCAAGTGAGGGCTTTTTAAGCAAGGGTGTAACCCGAGCCCTTTTGAAAGTGGTCGGGAAGGTTCCTGAAGCCAGAGAAGTATTTAGTGATTGCCGGGACCACGCATGTGATAAATACTTCTCTGGCTTAGCCTTTAGCACTATTTGTCAACATGTAGGGCGCCGTGGTCAACTTTGGAAGTATAGATATGCAACGTCTACGTTACTCAACTTATAAATTTAAGTAAAGAAACCTACATAACTTCGATAAAAACATTCAGTGTTGACTTTTTCTTTCACACGAGAAAAGAACTCTGGGTGAAAGTCCAGCTTTTGTCCCTCCGTCCACACCAACCATGTCCTTTCTTTGACTTAAATATCCTGCACCTACGTTCATAAACGACGCTACACAGCTTCACCCAGTGCGTTACAAACTGACCTAGCGGGTCTTGACCATGCGTCCATTTGTGACAGCTTGGGAGCATATAAAAGAAGTGGGCGTAGCCGCCGTGGTTTGTGGCCTGAAGCCTCCAGTTTGGCATTTTGGCCATCGCTATCTTGTTTTTTTGGAACCAGACGTGACCATATTTGGACGAGAGGGTGGCGCTAGCTAGCTTGGGTATCTAAATTTACATTAACTGTGATATTCATCGGGATGCTAATTTTAGCTAGCGACAAACAGGCTTAAAACAAAAAGGAAAATAAGCAGCCGACTGCTGATCAGCTTTTTCAGCGGCGCTGATTAAATGAACACAGAGCAGCGGACACGAGTCACCTTGATCCTGATTGACAGGTCGCCATGGTAGCAACTTTTCAATCAGCTTGTAGCCCCGCCCTAAAGCCTCCCCTGCTTCCTGGTCTCTGTTCCTCTAAATGGGACCATAATTTACTAAATGAACATCATGCTGTGTTGAAGAAGACTTGAAACTAGCGACTGAGACCATAAACTCATCAGGAAAGTGTTTACTGAGGGAATAAATCAGCTGACAAGTAGAAACATTCTACCATTTTTTCTAATGGAGCCAGACTTCTTTCTGCAACCAGAAGAGTCGCCCCCTGCTGGCTGTCAGAGACAATGCCGGTTCCCACAACACCAGTATGCTGACAGGTTTAAAAAAATATTTGATTGTATCTCTGATTTAAGTTATTACTGCATTTTAGTTTTTCTTGTTTACTTTCCGCAGATTCAAGTCGTGAAAGTGAATTTATATATTTCATTTGTTCACCTTTTTCCACTGAACGCTGAATTTCATCAGATGTTACAGGCTCCCCTCAATCTGCCGTCACTGTCAAGGTAAAATATGCAAAACATTTTTCTTTGGAATACAAAAAGGATGTAAAGGTTAAACCAACAGAGGAGAGATAAAACCGTGATACTGTTCATTTCCTCCATGAAGAACGTCAGCCGCTGACGCTGAGCTGGAAAATATTAAAAACACCAACATCAAGAAACAAGAAGAGAGGGGAGGCTTTGTAGGGCGGCCATTTTCATTTCAGCCACTACAGAAGGAGAATTACAGAGACCAGGATGCATCTGGAGTTTGAGTGATGTTTGAATCTTACAGCTATTTTAAAATACTCATCCTGACCAGCAGGTGTAGACCCTGTCTGTGGGTGGTGCTGAAAGGCATTATGGGAAATGTAGGAGCTCACCCTGAGCCTCTGACGCAGATGTTAAAATGTTCTCCAGTACGTACAACAGTAACTGAACGCATCACCGTTCAGAAGCCACAGAACACAAGTACCGAGCATGTGGCGTTTGAGGCCCTCGAAGCTAAAAATAAAGGCCGTCCTGCAGTTTTGATTAGATGCTTCGGATTAAAATTGGCTTCTAAAAATAAAATGAAATGTCCTGACCTCGCTCTGTTTTCATACCAGATAAGAGAGTTTAGGTAGACTGAAAATATGCAAATGCTTGTGAGAGGAAGCAGACTGAGATGGAGGATAAGAGGCTGAAATTAGAGGGAGGATTAAAAAGCAGCACAGCTGTTCAGCTCTGTCATTAGCCGACATGATTAGCTGTCGCTAAACACAACCAGGAACACAGAGCTGATGTTTGCAGGCCACATTTTTGTGGTCTCGCCTGCAGGTTTTACTCAAACTGAACTCGATCCAAAGAGGTTGGGGGATTACTGAAGCTGTGTTTCCTTTTTAGGAGCAGTTGCTGCCATTAACCTCTGCCAAATAAAAGTCTGTTAGCAGGAGATCATGACCTGGGACCAGCCTGGGACCTGTTTTAGCTTCAGTCTGTTAGCATGATGTGGGACCTGTTAGCTTTAGCTTCAGTCTGTTTGCATGACATCATAACCTGGGACCAGCCTGGGACCTGTTTTAGCTTCAGTCTGTTTGCATGACATCATAACCTGGGACCAGCCTGGGACCTGTTTTAGCTTCAGTCTGTTAGCATGACGTGGGACCTGTTAGCTTTAGCTTTAGTCTGTTAGCATGACATCATGACCTGGGACCAGCCTGGGACCTGTTTTAGCTTCAGTCTGTTAGCATGATGTGGGACCTGTTAGCTTTAGCTTCAGTCTGTTTGCATGACATCATAACCTCTGCCAAATAAAAGTCTGTTAGCAGGAGATCATGACCTGGGACCAGCCTGGGACCTGTTTTAGCTTCAGTCTGTTAGCATGAGATCATGACCTGGGACCAGCCTGGGACCTGTTTTAGCTTCAGTCTGTTAGCATGATGTGGGACCTGTTAGCTTTAGCTTCAGTCTGTTTGCATGACATCATAACCTCTGCCAAATAAAAGTCTGTTAGCAGGAGATCATGACCTGGGACCAGCCTGGGACCTGTTTTAGCTTCAGTCTGTTAGCATAATGTGGGACCTGTTAGCTTTAGCTTCAATCTGTTTGCATGACATCATAACCTGGGACCAGCCTGGGACCTGTTTTAGCTTCAGTCTGTTAGCATGACGTGGGACCTGTTAGCTTAAGCTTTAGTTTGTTAGCATGACGTGGGACCTGTTAGCTTAAGCTTTAGTCTGTTAGCATGACATCACGACCTGTTAGCTTTAGCTTCAGTCTGTTAGCATGACATCATGACCTGGGACCAGCCTGGGACCTGTTTTAGCTTCAGTCTGTTAGCATGATGTGGGACCTGTTAGCTTTAGCTTCAGTCTGTTTGCATGACATCATAACCTCTGCCAAATAAAAGTCTGTTAACAGGAGATCATGACCTGGGACCAGCCTGGGACCTGTTTTAGCTTCAGTCTGTTAGCATGACATCATGACCTGGGACCAGCCTGGGACCGGTTTTAGCTTCAGTCTGTTAGCATGACGTGGGATCTGTTAGCTTAAGCTTTAGTCTGTTAGCATGACATCATGACCTGGGACCAGCCTGGGACCTGTTTTAGCTTCAGTTTGTTAGCATGATGTGGGACCTGTTAGCTTTAGCTTCAGTCTGTTTGCATGACATCATAACCTCTGCCAAATAAAAGTCTGTTAACAGGAGATCATGACCTGGGACCAGCCTGGGACCTGTTTTAGCTTCAGTCTGTTAGCATGACGTGGGACCTGTTAGCTTAGCTTTAGTTTGTTAGCATGACATCATAACCTGGGACTTGTTTTACCTTCAGTCTGTTAGCATGACATCACGACATGTTAGCGTTAGCTTTAGTCTGTTAGCATGACATCATGACCTGGGACCAGCCTGGGACCTGTTTTAGCTTCAGTCTGTTAGCATGACGTGGGACCTGTTAGCTTAAGCTTTAGTTTGTTAGCATGACATCATGACCTTGGACCTGTTTTACCTTCAGTCTGTTAGCATGACATCACGACCTGTTAGCTTTAGCTTTAGTCTGTTAGCATGACATCATGACCTGGGACCTGTTAGCTTTAGCTTCAGTCTGTTTGCATGACATCATAACCTCTGCCAAATAAAAGTCTGTTAACAGGAGATCATGACCTGGGACCAGTCTGGGACCTGTTTTAGCTTCAGTCTGTTAGCATGACATCATGACCTGGGACCAGTCTGGGACCTGTTTTAGCTTCAGTCTGTTAGCATGACGTGGGACCTGTTAGCTTTAGCTTTAGTCTGTTAGCATGACATCATGACCTGGGACCAGCCTGGGACCTGTTTTAGCTTCAGTCTGTTAGCATGACATCATGACCTGGGACCAGCCTGGGACCTGTTTTAGCTTCAGTCTGTTAGCATGACGTGGGACCTGTTAGCTTTAGCTTTAGTCTGTTAGCATGACATCATGACCTGGGACCAGCCTGGGACCTGTTTTAGCTTCAGTCTGTTAGCATGACGTGGGACCTGTTAGCTTTAGCTTCAGTCTGTTTGCATGACATCATAACCTCTGCCAAATAAAAGTCTGTTAACAGGAGATCATGACCTGGGACCAGTCTGGGACCTGTTTTAGCTTCAGTCTGTTAGCATGACGTGGGACCTGTTAGCTTTAGCTTTAGTCTGTTAGCATGACATCATGACCTGGGACCAGCCTGGGACCTGTTTTAGCTTCAGTCTGTTAGCATGACGTGGGACCTGTTAGCTTAAGCTTTAGTTTGTTAGCATGACATCATGACCTGGGACCTGTTTTACCTTCAGTCTGTTTGCATGACATCACGACCTGTTAGCTTTAGCTTTAGTCTGTTAGCATGACATCATGACCTGGGACCAGCCTGGGACCTGTTTTAGCTTCAGTCTGTTAGCATGACGTGGGACCTGTTAGCTTTAGCTTTAGTCTGTTAGCATAACATCACGACCTGTTAGCTTTAGCTTCAGTCTGTTAGCATAATATCATGACCTGGGACCTGTTAGCATGACCTGGGACCTGTTAGCTTTAGCTTAAGTCTGTTAGCGTGTGATCACGACCTGCATCCTGTTAGCTTTAGCTTCAGTCTGTTAGCATGACATAATGACCTGGGACCTGTTTTACCTTCAGTTTGTTTGCATGACATCACGACCTGTTAGCTTTAGCTTTAGTCTGTTAGCATGACATCATGACCTGGGACCAGCCTGGGACCTGTTTTAGCTTCAGTCTGTTAGCATGACATCATGACCTGGGACCTGTTCGCTTTAGCTTCAGTCTGTTAGCGTGACATCATGACCTGGGACCTGTTAGCTTTAGCTTCAGTCTGTTAGCATGACATCATGACCTGGGACCTGTTAGCTTTAGCTTCAGTTTGTTAGCATGACATCATGACCTGGGACCTGTTAGCTTTAGCTTCAGTCTGTTAGCGTGACATCATGAAATGTGTAATTTTGCAGGTAACAGATTATTTCACGTGTTTCTTCAGGACAGGTGCATGCAGGTGTTGTAAAAACTACAGGAAGTTGTAGTTTGGTAGCAGGAGGACCTGCAGCAGAGACATGCGGCTCATGGAGATTAAGACACTTTAAATCATTCATAAGTCATAACTCCAGTCTGAACACACAGACATGAAACGGATATTTTTAGATTCAGACTTAACATGTCCCGAGGATCGTTATCTCTGGTAATATATATCATCGGCAGTTAAACTCCAGAAGTCTGCTCCTTAAACTAACAGAGGATCTTCATGTTTTTAAGTTTCCTTCAGTCTCACAGTGATCCAGTGATGCTGTCAGTACATCCATGCTAACCGCTAACAGGGTATCAAACACCGACACTTTGAGGAAGTCCATCCGTGTGAGCCATCATGGTTTTGGTTGAAATAAGAACTTTATGTGAGATTACAGATACCGACTCTGAGTCAGGCTTTCTCGAAGCGTCGGGCTCCAATATCCAGCAAACAGAAATATATTCCTGTAGCTGTCTCACTGTCCTCTGTACCACAGTTTGGGGTGGGGTGGCGGCGTTGGGGGAGGTGCAGGTGTCTTGGTGGGGGACTACAGAGAACAGAGAAACCCCACAGGCCTTAACCTGCTCCCACAATCCTCTCTGCCATTTTATTGACCTCCTCCTCTGCTGGCTCCCTGCTGACTTCCTTTGTGGTGATAATTTGATTCTTCATTTCCATATTTTGAAAAGCCGTTTCCTGTTTTACAGCCGGGGCTGTAAAATTGGCGCCGCAGAGGGGAGTCAAAGTTTGACAGGAGCGCTCACTCTCCTGCTCACTCTCCTGCTCACTCTCCTGCTCAGTCTCCTGTTGTCACTTTAATATCTGCTGCATCTGTTATCTGTGACCTCTGACCTCTCGATGAGACATGAAGCCAGCTCTCTAACATTCTCCTGAAAGGCGGTAAAAGAACATCTTTTTTGGCCCATCTGGTGGCCTAAACATATCTTTGACATTATTTTATTTCCCTGACTTCTGTGTGACCTCGTGCTCCCATTACCCAGCAGGCCCGGCGTTGGTCTCAATTATCCGCTCAGATTTATCAGACTGGAGAGGATCCAGCTGAGAGTTAACGCCGTCTCTGATGTGCTGCCAAACATCTGATCAGAGAGCGGCCCTGCAGATCAGGGCTTCCTGCAGCACCACTCTGATATCTGTGATCGCGGCGCTCAGTCCTCTTCTTCTTCTTCTCTGCGCCGCCGCCTCGCTGATGACGGAAAAAAAATCTGAGACAATACGTCCATCTGTGTTCTTAAATTCTTCCTGCATGGAGTCCAGATGAGAAACAAACCCAGCTCGCCAGAGGGTGAACCGTGCAAAGTGAGCTGTGACCTCAGTCAGTCCAAACAGTCAGAACAACACTTCCTGTGGCGAGGAGTGACGTGGACGTCCTTCAGACACCCCTCGTCCATGATGCTGTGTTCGCTGATCATCGGGAGAAACTGGAGAACTGGACGTCGCCTCAAAGTTTTGCCATTTTGGATTTAATGCTCTTTTTTGGCATATTACAGGATGTGTACATTAACGAACTCCTCCTACAGAATTAATCTGATTGACTTCAAATTTTTGCTGTACAATCTAAAGGCTTTCACGATTAAAAGTTGTGCTACCTGTGAGTTTTTATCAAAACGTGCGCCCGTTGTGTGGCGTCAAAAATTGATGATTCGCCATGAAACAGGAAGTTGTTCTAACTACAGTGTACATGCTCACATCTGCACCAAACTTGACATGTTTGATAAGAGTCCCACTCACATGTTCCTTCATCACGCTGTAGTTTGTTATACTCAATACAGCGCCACATGTGGATTCATCCGCCGCTGAACATAGCCCCCAACAGATGCTCTATTTCCTCCTGTCTAATAGAAGATACAGCTGTTTGAGGAAATTTACATTTCAGGCGTCTGGAGTTTGTGATTCAGTCAAACAGTCTAAAGAGAATATGTGGCGAATATTTCCACACATGAGAAAAAAGGGGATTTTTACGACTTTAAATTTACTGTGGAGGATTTATGGGTTTAAATTAAAGTTTTAGAGGCGAGAACAGTTGGTGAAATGTTTCCAGCTTGTTCTGCTTTTAGAGCAAATGTTCCATAAACACACGAGAGGGGCGACCGTTAACTCTGCGAATGGTTTCCAGACCACCGTCGCTCCGGCTGCCAGAGACACAGACAGGCCTCGAACACACCACGCTGCACAAAATGCCACATCCAGGAAGATTCGGGCCGATCTTTGCTCAGTCCTGAGGAGGCTTTTAGGGCGGCGTGTATTCTGCTTTTGAAGGATGAGAACTCGTCTTCCTCCCACGTCCTCCTCAATTAACCGAAGGGTGTGTGTGTGTGTTGAGGTTAAATCCTCGTCCTCGTCCAACCATGAAGGTTTCATTAGCAGCAGCGGCGTTGCATGACGTCGACGCCCACCGCTGATTTCACCGTGACACCCAGGAAGAGGCACAATAACCGCAGACTCCCTGAAACCCGAGCGGCGGAGGGCGAAGAACTCGTCAGAGATGTGTTCCTGCTCCGAGATCACAGAGTTAGCTTTCAATCAGTCGTCCGTGTGCGCTGCGGTGTGGTGAGGTGTCCACACATGAGCTCTGATCTGTCCAATCAAACCTTCAGACAGACTAAATATCAGACACAGGTGGTGTGAGGAGGCCTGCCTCTAATTAAAGGATATGATCATTGATTTTAGAAGGATATCCTCCAAACCACCATCTCAGACCTTCATTAGAGGAAGAGAATATCTAGAACCAATCAGTGAGAGGGACCCGGTATTCTCCAGACAGCGTTTATCTTCCAGAAGCAGAGACGTCACAGGTTCGATACCAACAGCTCTCTGACGTCCTCACAGCTCCACAAAAACACTGAAGCAAGTCTACAACCAGAAAATATAATGGGTAAATGAGCTCTGATGGCGCTGCAGCTGTGAATACACCCAGGTAGGTCTGTGACTGGCGCTCACTGGGATTTGAAGCAAAGCCTTGTGGGAGCGTTGGCCCCCGATGGTGGCCCCAGGAGGCCCCGCAGACACAGCAGCAGCAAGAAACATATTAAACAGGGACTCCTTTAATGCTCCGTCACACAGAGGAGCTGAAACGAGCTGTCAGTTTCTCTTTTTGCCATTTGTGAGGACGGGTTTGTGATTATGGTCCTGAGCAAATACAGGAAATGTAAGTCTGGTGATCATGTGACCTCACAGCATCATCACTGATCAGCTGATTAAGTTAATATCTGAACACGAGTGCGCTCACTTTCAGCTAACATGCTAATGTTTAGCACGCATAATGTTCACCATCTTAGCGTGTTAGCATGCTAACATTAGCTAGATAGCTGTAAATGCAGCCGAGGCTGATGGGAATGTCTTCAGCTCTGCAGGTGTTAACATGTTGACCTGATGGTGGCGCTAGAGGAAAGGCTCTTACCACTCAACACCCCTTGCTTTTTAAGGCCCTGGACATACTTTTAACAATGCGTTCGCAAGATTTGCCATCTTGCCATTAAAGAAAGAAGAAGAAGAAGACGGTCAGCAGCAGACTGAACAAAGGAGATTCATGGCGGTAAAACTCCCGGAGCTAGTCCGCAATTACTGAGGTCGTTATGATGTCTCATTAAAATCACAACCTGCTCGAGTGTCGCCGCGTTAGGTTTGTTTACGCTGTGAAAATTCGGAGGTTGTGAAGGAAGATAATCCGGCGTCGGCGAGGGAGGATCCGGTCCTGGTCCGGCCCCTAGAGGATTCAGGTTTAATCCTCCAGGTACACGCAAAGTACGCAGGCAAGCGTGTGAACAAAGCCGTTTGTGTGGCCGACGCCTGTATAGTAGTAGTTTACTGTTGCTGTTGCACGTGTAGGTTAGACTTTCAAAATAAAACCAGTGGTTACTGTTGCAGCAGTTTGGTTAGGTTTAGAAAAAGATCCCGGGATAAAAGAACTTACTGTAAAACTTCAGCCGCCTGCTGAGGGAACACGTTCTGACAGACGGTCTCCATGAGGCGCCTGGTCTGGTTGGTACACAAGACCTCTTAAAGCCGCTGGTTCACCTGCTTTAGCTCGTTCTGCCCCAAAGTCTAACTCACGCAGATTAACCGGCATGTTGAACAACAGATGAAATAAATAGGAATCATGTCAGGTCCATCTCTGTCTGTCTAAATAAAAGATCAAATGATTTGTTACTGATGTTGTTTGATATCATGATTTTATACGTTATTCACACTGGCTGAAACACGCAGCCTGTTCCACATCTTCGCTGAGAGTTAGTCCAGTGATTTTAGCAAATAAAAGCCCGGGTGATCAACTGAAGTCTAACTTAACTTAACTAAGGACCTTTTGTTTCACACGGGAAACAAACACCAGCCTCCTGGTGAAAGTCCGGCTTCTGACCCTCCCTCCACCTCAACCCCCTCCTTACTCTGATGTTTATGCTATCTATACTAGGCCTACTTTTAGCGTTGAACTCTGACACTAAGGGGTTTCCCAGGGTGTTACAGGGGCTCTGGCCCGAGCGTCCATGTGTGACGAGTTGGAGAGGAAGATGAAGGTCTGAACCAGGTTCCAGCTGCTGAGATGTTTCAGTCTGCAGGAAACATAATAAACAGTTCAGCTTCACCCTGGTGAACTGGGAGGATCACACTCACACACACACACACACACACACACACACACACACACACACACACACACACACACTCGCAGCCTCAGGTCAGCACAGGAAGGTGGGAAATGAGGGACAGGAAGCAGGCGCTTGGCCTGTCTGACCTCGTCTGATTTTTCCACAAAGTGGTGTGTTAGTGTGTGTGTGAGTGTGTGTGTGTGTGTGTGTGTGTGTGAGTGTGTATGTGAGTGTGTGTGTGT
>NC_060159.1:28652227-28655530 GCF_021292245.1 Micropterus dolomieu | reverse complement strand
GTTAGTGTTAGTGTGTGTATTAGTGTTAGTGTGTGTATTAGTGTGTGTGTTAGTGTTAGTGTGTGTGTGTTAGTGTTAGTGTGTGTGTTAGTGTTAGTGTGTGTGTAGTGTGTGTGTGTGTGTTAGTGTGTGTGTGTGTGTGTGTGTGTTAGTGTGTATGTTAGTGTGTGTGTGTGTGTGTGTGTGTGTGTGTGTGTGTGTGTGTGTGTGTGTATGTTAGTGTGTGTGTGTCTGTCTGGCCTCCACCGCAGCCTTAATGAGGTGACTCATGAGAGAGACTCTCTCTCATTGGACGAGTGAAGCAGCTGGTGCAACAACCGGAGCGATCGAGTCTGAAATCAACTCTTTATTTACTTTGAGCGTCTGATCTCGCCGTGTCACGTGTTGCTCTGTCCAAACAGCAGCGTCCACGACAGAGACACTTTACAGCTTCTCATGGCAGCTCAAGCTTTACTGTCCCTCAGGGCGGATTCTCTTTACAGCGGAGCTAAAAACAGACAACAAGCAAATAAACATCGGGCGTGAGAAAAAGCTATAGCTGTTACCAAGACAACTACTGCACGCCGCTACTCGCACCACGTTTGCATGGATGCTTTGTCGGGACCCCTTGGCGTCGCTCTTTAACGCCCTGGGTGCCCTCAGAGACGTTTTAAAAGGAGACACGCCACTTAAAGAATCCTCAGTTTAACGCCAAAATCGTCTGCTCTTTAACAGCCGAGCTGGGAAACACGTTCAGCCAATGGGTTTCCTGCTGATTCTCTTCACGCAGGTTTTATGTTCCTGTAGTTACGGCTCTCTGCCGATCATTTAGAGAGACGAGGAGTGGCGAGATTTGCCTACAAGAACTTTGGTACTTTGTTTTTTTTGCACGTGTAGGTCAGAAAGAATAAATATGCAACGTCGGGTTGGACTTTCAAAATAAAACTAGTAGTTAATCGTTGTGAAACGTCGCTGTCTGGTTTGGGTTGGACTTTACGCCACTGACGTAACATCACTAAAGGTTGTGAATGCTGGGGTTTTGCTTCGCAGTAAGAAGGTTCTGGGTTTGAATCCTGTGTAACCGAGGAAGCAGCACTCCACGGGTTCAGAACCGGAGCTGGTCCTGGTGGCTGCGCTCTGAGGACGTTAAATGAACGTGACACTAACGTTTATCTGAGAACAGTTTTGTTACTGAGCTGCTCTAACAGATGAAATGCACTGAGGCTCACCCTGAGGGGGGGTGATGGTGTCTGACGGGTCGTTTCAGTGTTAAATGGCGTCCCTCTGACCTATGATCTCACTGCGGTCAGACACTGACTCTTTGTCTTCTGCTGGGGGTGAAATGAGCTTGTCTGTCATCGAGGCCTTAAAGAGGACGAAGATATCACAACAACACGCCGCTCATATTGGCCTGTCAATCACAGAGGGGGAGCTCGCCGCCCGACGCCTCCTCGCCACTCATAATATAATAATAGTATGGAGAAACCTGACTGACCTCTGACCCCAAAACCCATCATACTGAAAGCCTGCGCTGATGCAAACACCTGACAGGTTCATTTGGGCTGCAAATACCTCCTCCTATAGCACCAAAACAGGCTCAATTAATCCTCCAGTGGGATCAGATCAGGTCACCAGTTCCAAATAAACGTCTCAGCTCGTTTTTTTACTCCAGAGCTGCCTGATTTAGATTAACAGCTAACATCAGGTAAGCTAGCTGTTTGAGGTACCATGACGCCAGTTAGCAACAAACAGCTAGAACTGTGCTAGATGTTTCAGCCATCATCAGCGCTCTCGTGCATTCACCGTGAGACACACGCATTTCAGCCAGCTGACACGCCACACCTGGTATTTCTCACGCTGAGAAGTGAGTTAAGAGATAACGCCCTCAGAGTCGTCACACTATATTCAGTTAATGCTCGATGATTCTTGTGCCGACTTCATGGCTTTCTCTGTAAACGCCAGAGCCGTTAAGCCGATCAGAAACTAACATGTGTGGTTTCCGGGTAAACGCCGTGATCCCGCTGCAGGCACGTTCGTTACCAGGCGACGCCATCAGAGCAGGGGCGTCCCTCTCTGAAGCTCCTGAAAACACTAGTATTTATTGCTGCTTTTATTAATATGTGTTGTCAGCTCTAGATCTCGTGCTGTATTTGATTCTTTGTTGATGATTGTATGTTGTTCCTCAAATGTAAGTCGCTTTGGATAAAAGCGTCCGCCAGACGTGTAAATATAAACCTGCAGCTTTGGCTTTTTTAGCCAGTGGTGAAATTATTCAAATCCTTAAATAAAAACAACTCACAGTTTACCTCACAGTAAAAATACTCTGCAAGTACTGCATTGGAAAAGTTAAGTAAAAGTATAAATACTAAGAAAAATGTCCCATTATATATAACTATTATATATTATATCATCAGATTATTATTCCTCATGCATTAATGTAGTTGGTTGAGGTTGAACTATTTTGTATCAGACTGCAATTAATGATTATTTTTATTATGTATTGATAAGCTGATTATTTTCTCCATTAATCGAGTGTAATACAGTAAATAGTGAGAAATGTTGTCCCAGAGCCCTGAGGGACACCTTCACAGTGCTTGTTTTGTCAGTCCAAACCTCAAAATGATTAAAAATACATTAAAATAATCAAGTAAAAGCAGCAAATCTTCACATTTGTGAAGCTGGAACCACAAAATGTTTTCACATGAAAAGTGAACAAAACAGCTGCCAATTCAGTTTCTGTCCTTAGCCTAACTGATGCAGCTCTACGAGCTGGAATTCTATAAACTGTCATTGAATTTATATCAAAACATCCTAGTTTTTAAACTCTTCATATATTGTGTAAAAAGTTTTCTTTTTAAAGTAACTAGTAACTGAAGCTGTCAGATAAAGTAAAAAGTTTCCCTTTGACATGTGGTGAAGTAGAAAGTGGCATGAAAGGTTCAGTACAAATACCTTGTGTACTTAAGTACAGTACTACTTTGTTACTGTCCACCACTGGGATTAGCTTTGGCTGCTTGAAACTGATGTTTTTCTATATTGTGGCTCTGGACAGAAAGCTATCATCCATCATGATGGTGTAAATGGCCGCCTGGAGGCACAGAGCTCTGAGTGGGAGCAACAAACAATTACAACACAAAACACCATTCATAAGCTGAAATGTGGAGCCTACTCTCACATTCAGCTTGGCAGACATGCGTAGGTTCTGCCATCCTACTGTAGGCCTGTGTGCAGCACTGCTGCTCAGCAAGCTCGTTTGGGGCCAAATGTCTTTTTTGTTTTGATATATTTGGATTTTTGAAATATATATATATATATATATATATA
>NC_060159.1:28649730-28652127 GCF_021292245.1 Micropterus dolomieu | reverse complement strand
CAAAACAGCTGCCAATTCAGTTTCTGTCCTTAGCCTAACTGATGCAGCTCTACGAGCTGGAATTCTATAAACTGTCATTGAATTTATATCAAAACATCCTAGTTTTTAAACTCTTCATATATTGTGTAAAAAGTTTTCTTTTTAAAGTAACTAGTAACTGAAGCTGTCAGATAAAGTAAAAAGTTTCCCTTTGACATGTGGTGAAGTAGAAAGTGGCATGAAAGGTTCAGTACAAATACCTTGTGTACTTAAGTACAGTACTACTTTGTTACTGTCCACCACTGGGATTAGCTTTGGCTGCTTGAAACTGATGTTTTTCTATATTGTGGCTCTGGACAGAAAGCTATCATCCATCATGATGGTGTAAATGGCCGCCTGGAGGCACAGAGCTCTGAGTGGGAGCAACAAACAATTACAACACAAAACACCATTCATAAGCTGAAATGTGGAGCCTACTCTCACATTCAGCTTGGCAGACATGCGTAGGTTCTGCCATCCTACTGTAGGCCTGTGTGCAGCACTGCTGCTCAGCAAGCTCGTTTGGGGCCAAATGTCTTTTTTGTTTTGATATATTTGGATTTTTGAAATATATATATATATATATATATATAGTCTTTTACCAGATTTACCTATTGTTATAATTATGAATTATGGGTAAAATCTAACCCATAAAAACTTGAAAAGAGAATTGTCTGGGGCCGAGGGGCCACTGCTGCAAACATTTGAGTGGCCCCTCCTCTAACACGCGTTATCTCACTCCAGACTTTTGATAAAACTTGAGAGCCCTGGCTATCATCTATCAAATGAAATGCTAGCTCATGTGGCGCACATAGGCTAGCAATTTCCCCCTGCTTCCAGTGTTTGCGCTAAGCTAACATGTGCTCGTAACACCTTAGGGCTACAAACAGCATAACATCAAATAAGCCAGCTGTTTGTACAACATCAGCTGGCAAAACACTGTTAGCATGTTGTTAGATATAATTAGAGTTTACCTGCCACAATTTCAGCTAGCTATCCAAATACCAAAAATAACACATGCTTTTGTTGCTACTGTAACATAAGCTAGCAAAAAACAGTTAGCTTATTATTGGTTATGATAAGAGTTTTCTCACAATAACTAAAAAATAGCATAAAATGTTGTATGTATGTAATGTAATTTAATGTATATGTAATGATTTACGAATTATTTAGCTATCATACATCGTATCATATGCTAGTTTTTATGTAGCTCCTCCTACTTCCAATATTTGTGCTAAGCTTAACGTGTCCTCATAACATCAAATAGGCTAGAAGCTGTTTGTACACCACCAGCTAGCAAAAAGCAGTTAGCATATTGTTGTTTGATGCATATCAGAAGAAAGCGCTCTGAAGTCTCAACAAGATTCAGGTTAAAAGTTTTAAAAATAGTAAGTGTGAGCAGAAACAACATCTGGACTGAAAGAAGCTACGGTGCGATGAGCTGAAGTTAAATCCACTGGACTCTCTACAGCGTGTGACTTCAGTCTGCTGCCACATTCCCAGAGCTGCTGCAGATACGCTCTCTGGATATGTAGGTCAAGTGTTTTCAAAAGCGTCTGTGTGTGTTACCCCGTAAGTCTTTGGGAGGGGGGGGGGTCTATTAGAGACCTACATATTTCCTTTTCATGCTCGCTGATCGTCACCGTTTGGTCCTCGCTGACTCGTCGGAGCGTTTTGTTGAGCTGCTGTTTGCAGGATCAAACTCAGGTACCTGTACTTAAGTACACTTTTGAGGTACTTGACCTTTATTTATATTTTCTGATACTTTAGACTTCGACTCCAGCACAGCACAGAGCGACACATGCTATAACTTTAAAACAAGCATGAAGGTGAAACCTGACTGAACTGCAGTGAGCATTTTACAGCCCATCAAAGTGTCTCTGGTCTGCCAGCAGCTGCTACGCCGACCTGACGTCACCTCATGTGTGTCAACAAAGCATGAAGAAGAGAGTCCTTCTGGTTCCGGTCCTGGACCGTGGAGTAGTTCCTGGTCTCTCCTCCTCCTCCTGTAGTCTAGTTCCTGGTCTCTCCTCCTCCTCCTGTAGTCTAGTTCCTGGTCTCTCCTCCTCCTGTAGTCTAGTTCCTGGTCTCTCCTCCTCCTCCTGTAGTCTAGTTCCTGGTCTCTCCTCCTCCTCCTGTAGTCTGGTTCCTGGTGTCTCCTTCTCCTCCTGTAGTCTAGTTCCTGGTCTCTCCTCCTCCTCCTGTAGTCTAGTTCCTGGTCTCTCCTCCTCCTCCTGTAGTCTAGTTCCTGGTCTCTCCTCCTCCTCCTGTAGTCTAGTTCCTGGTCTCTCCTCCTCCTGTAGTCTAGTTCCTGGTCTCTCCTCCTCCTCCTGTAGTCTAGTTCCTGGTCTCTCCTCCTCCTCCTGTAGTCTAGTTCCT
>NC_060159.1:28636760-28649630 GCF_021292245.1 Micropterus dolomieu | reverse complement strand
CTCCTCCTCCTGTAGTCTAGTTCCTGGTCTCTCCTCCTCCTGTAGTCTAGTTCCTGGTCTCTCCTCCTCCTCCTGTAGTCTAGTTCCTGGTCTCTCCTCCTCCTCCTGTAGTCTGGTTCCTGGTGTCTCCTCCTCCTGTAGTCTGGCTCCTGGTGTCTCCTTCTCTTCCTGTAGTCTGGTTCCTGGTGTCTCCTCCTCCTCCTGTAGTCTGGTTCCTGGTGTCTCCTCCTCCTGTAGTCTGGCTCCTGGTCTCTCCTCCTCCTCCTGTAGTCTGGTTCCTGGTGTCTCCTTCTCCTCCTGTAGTCTAGTTCCTGGTCTCTCCTCCTCCTCCTGTAGTCTAGTTCCTGGTCTCTCCTCCTCCTCCTGTAGTCTAGTTCCTGGTGTCTCCTCCTCCTCCTGTAGTCTGGTTCCTGGTGTCTCCTCCTCCTGTAGTCTGGCTCCTGGTGTCTCCTTCTCTTCCTGTAGTCTAGTTCCTGGTCTCTCCTCCTCTGAGACTCCTCTTAAGCAGCAGCAGTTGGGAAAACAGATTGAGCTCTCAGACTGCGCTCTCATTGGCCGACCCAGTGACCCCTCTTACCTCCTGACCCCCTGGGAGACTCTGATGGAGCAGAGACTTGAAATCACGCCCCAGCTTTGCATTCTGGGTAACGAAAACAAACGAAGGGAGAAGGCAGACAGAGCGATGACCAGCTGCAGACTCCGGGTCCTGCAGAGTCCAGGCCCTGCAGAGTCCGGGTCCTGCAGACTCCGGGTCCTGCAGAGTCCAGGCCCTGCAGAGTCCGGGTCCTGCAGACTCCGGGTCCTGCAGAGTCCGGGTCCTGCAGACTCCGGGTCCTGCAGAGTCCAGGCCCTGCAGAGCTCTCAGAGTTTCTTCTACGTTGGTCTGAACTCTGAACCCGTTCAGCTTCTCTAACGAGCCGGATGGTCATTCATTATCTCTGTTGGTGGAGGAAACACAGGAAGCAGCTGCTGCACCGAGGGCTTTAGACGCCGTCACATGACCTGACGGCGTCTAAACCACCAGACTGTAGCTGGTGCTATAAAGAGCTCCTCTTTATTCACGTTACTGAGATCCAAACAGAGAAGCAGCAACTCGTCACACAGAGAAGCTGGAAGACAGAATTCTTACAGAGTTTTTGCTGAAGCCACTTTTCCAAAGCTCCTCCTACATCTTATTAACCTCCAGGACTAATCTGTTTAAAATGTTCTGAAATCCAATTTAAATATCGAAGAAATCAAAGTAAATGAAGCTGAAAAAGCAGGCTGCTGATGTTCCTGCGTTATATTCTGTTATAGTTTCATGTTCTGAATTCACGTTAGCGTTTAGCCTTATGGCCGCGAGGACAAACACGGTTTACTGACGACTTCACGTCGATTTGTTGCGTTTGATAATCTGATAAACTGATTTTATTTTTATCGCGGATCTTAAGAAGTGGATCAGAATGTGGGCTCAGGTGTTCGTGTCACATGGTTCAGATCTGCTCCCTGATGAGCAGCAGCCAAACCTCGCCGCCGCCTCCGGGGTTGAACCTCGCCGCCGCCTCCGGGGTTGAACCTCGCCGCCGCCTCCGGGGTTGAACCTCGCCGTGTCCCCGAGTCTCTGCTGTCTCCACGTCTCCGGTTTCTTCTGCCCGGCGTTTCAAAGGGGGCTGATTAAACGCCGCGCTCAGACCGCTGCCTCTGGTGCTGCCGCCTGCAAACGCCCCCTGGTCTCATTTCCCATCAGGCATCTGGGCGACTCGTCTCTTTTAGTACTTCATACCGTGTACTTTATACTGCTGGGAGTTCAGGCTACTTCACAGTACTTTGGTAGTACTTCATACCGTGTACTTTATACTGCTGGGAGTTCAGGCTACTTCACAGTACTTTGGTAGTACTTCATACCGTGTACTTTATACTGCTGGGAGTTCAGGCTACTTCACAGTACTTTGGTAGTACTTCATACAGTGTACTTTATACTGCTGGGAGTTCAGGCTACTTCACAGTACTTTGGTAGTACTTCATACCGTGTACTTTATACTGCTGGGAGTTCAGGCTACTTCACAGTACTTTGGTAGTACTTCATACAGTGTACTTTATACTGCTGGGAGTTCAGGCTACTTCACAGTACTCTGGTAGTACTTCATACAGTGTACTTTGTACTGCTGGGAGTTCAGGCTACTTCACAGTACTCTGGTAGTACTTCATACAGTGTACTTTATACTGCTGGGAGTACTTCACAGTACTCTGAGGCCTCCTGGGAATAATCTGAAACCCTTGGAAATACCTTGAAGAAGTCTTTAAAGAAATTTGGTTCTGCCACTTTATTTTGAAATATTTATATTGTACTTTTACTTCAGTTTGGATTTAAATGTTGTACTTTTACTGCACTGGATGCTTCTCATGTCCAGGACGTTTCAATAACTTTCAAGGCCCACCAGAGAAACGTAGTGACTGCAAAAAGAGAGTATGTTTACCACAGTACAAGTACTAACACGTTATCAGTTATTTAAAGGAAACTTTGAGAACTTCTAGACCACCTTAAGAACCTTGAAAACCCTTGACAACACCTGGAACTTTGACTCTAAATTTGAAAGCGAACGTTTTTGTTGAATCTTTGTCCTTCAGGTTAACTTGTTGTTAACTCTGAGAGACAGAGACTTTTCAATGACATGTTCAATGTTATCAGTTAATTTCAAGGACACTTCAAGACCACCTTAAGAACCTTGAATGCCCTTGACAAGACCTGGAACTTTGAATCTAAACTTCTGAGCCAACATGGGTCTCTGAAGAGCTCAAAAAGCAGCAGTTATTTAACCTAGACCACATTAAGAACCTTGAAAACCCTTGACAATACCTGGAACATTAAAAATAAAAACCTGAGGAAGTAATTTGGCGGTTCTGTCACTTTATTTTGAAAACCATGTACTGCAGTTTGGATTTAAATGTTGTACTTTTACTGCACTGGATGCTTCTCATGTTCAGTACGTTTCAAGGACTTTCAAGGAATGCAAAAAGGGCTTGTTTCAGAGTCTGAAGCCCCAGTTTGTTTTTTTAAACCACAGGACATATTTTAACATGTTACAGTTAATTTCCAGGAGACTTAAAGACCACCTTAAGAACCTTGAAAATCTTTGAAAACACCTGGAACTTTGAATCTCGACTTTTAAGCAAACAAAAACCTACTTTGAGGTAATTTGCGGTTCTGTCACTTTATTTTGAAAACCATGTACTGCAGTTTGGATTTAAATGTTGTACTTTTACTGCACTGGATGCTTCTCATGTTCAGGACATTTCAATGACTTTCAAGGACCCTCAGAGTAACCTAATGACTGCAAATAAAAGCTTGTTTCAGAGTATGTTTACCACAGGAGAAGTACTGTCAAGTTACCAGTTATTTCCAGGATTCTTGGAGAACTTAAAGACCACCTTGAAAACCCTTGACAGAGACCTGGAACTATGAATCTCAACATTAACACAAAAACTACTCTGGGGTAAATTTAGGATGCGTCACTTTATTTTGGATGGAAGTTTTTTTTTAAAGTTTCTTTTGTTTTCCCCACAGTACAAGTACTAAATTAGTTTTTTCCAGGACTCCTTGAAAACCCCCCTTGAACTATGAATCCAAACTTTTGACATGATCACAGAATCTCTGAATAAAACCTGGCGCCTGTTTCAGGGAGTTCAGCACAAGCATCAGTTCTTTAAAGGCCACCTTAAGAACCTTGAAAACCCTTGGCAGTACCTGGAATCTTTTAAGGCGACCCGAGCTGAGGAGGACCGTGCGTGTGCCTGAAAGCTCTGGGAGGAATAAAGGGCGACTGCAGCAGCTCCAGCTGTTTATTGAGAGGACACAGAAAACTGTTTTTATATTGCACAAAATAATAATAAGGAGAAACAAACATGTGCCGACGAGGATATAAAAAACAGAAAGAATCCAGTTTCTCTCGCTCAGATTTACATAAACTCCTAAACTTTAACTATCTTACACAACATGTACAACTTATCCCGACTTCCGGCCACAGCTGCGACTTCCGGTCCGAACCCCCGGTCGGGTCAGAAAGCGGTAGAAGAAGAAGAAGAAGTGCCTGGACTGTACAAAAATAGGCCTGAAAATATTTTTACTTCTGGATAAAAAAAGATGAGGTTTGTTCGGTTCTGTAGAAAAGGTGTCATACCTGCTCTGGGTCCGGGTCTTTACATTTCATGGCCTCCCCCCCCCCCCCCAACACACACACCTGGAGGAGGCAGCTAAAACTACAAGTCCCATAAAACATCCTGATTTTAGTGTTATTGTAAGAGTCTGGACGGGAATGCATAGTCCGGGTCCTGTTTCAGACCCGAGCAACAGAAACTAAATCCATAAAACCCTGTTGAGGTCATTTAGTACCGTCCGGTCCGGGTCCAGGCCGGCGTCCCCTCCCCCCAGCGGCCCCGTCAGCCCGGTCCCTGACTGGCTCTGGAGCGCCAGAACCGGCTCCGGGGAGATGAGGCGCATGGAAAAAATAATAATCCGGTTCCCTGTCCGGGTGTGGCTCTGATCAGTAAGTGAAGACCAGGTCCGAGAAGTTGGCCTCCAGCCAGTTCCCCGCGATCATCTCGCTGAGCTCCGGGGTGCAATAGTCCGGGAAGTCGAAGTGGGACCCGAGGCTGCCCTCGCAGTCCAGGTCTTTATCCACCAGGGACAGGCTCAGGTTCCCCGGGGCCGAGCTGGACGCCGCGGAGCTCCACGGCTCCGAGGAGGAGGCGTGGAAGCCGGCCAGGAGGCTCAGGGTGAAGTCGGCCCCCTCCGCCGGGAGGTCGTCCAGGTCCTCCCCGCAGCAGGAGGAGGAGGTGGAGCCGGACCGGGACGAGGACGCGGGGGACAGTGAGGCCGGGTAGGAGGAGGGCCCGGTGCCCTGCCGGGTGATGTTCTTGAAGCTGTAGAAGCACCGGTCGGACCTGCCGGTCCCCTCCGGTTCGGCGGCCGGCAGCTTGGAGAGGTAGTACTGGTCCGGCTCGTCCTCCTGCTCCACTTTGAACTCCCGCTCCTCCTCGGAGTCCTCCTCTTCATCATCGTCGTCCTCCTCCTCCTCCGAGTCCGTAAACTCCCGTTTAATGAGCTTGCCGGGTTTAAAGCTGGTGGTCAGCACGTACCGGTACCGGGGGTCCTGGTGCTGCGGGAGGTGGCTGCTGGCTCGGCCCGGACCGACAGCCGGCTTGCTGGGTTTCAACTTGGCCAGCTTCCGCGCGGCTGCGTGGTTCTTGGCAGCCGGTCGGACCGTCTTCTCCGGGGTCTGAGCCGCCGGCTTGCCCGCAGGAAACGCACAGCCCTCGGTCTTGGGCTTCTTCTTGGGCCGGTACTTGTAGTCCGGGTAGTCGGCCATGTGCTGGAGCCGGAGCCGCTCCGCCTCCCGGATGAACGGGATCTTCTCGGTGTCTTTCAACATCTTCCAGCGCTTCCCGAGCCGCTTGGAGATCTCGGCGTTGTGCATGTCCGGGGACTGCTCCATGATCTTCCTGCGCTCGATCTTGGACCAGACCATGAAGGCGTTCATGGGCCGCTTGATGTGCCCGGACGCCGTTTTGCACCAGTCCGCCTTCAGCGGCACGGGGCTGCGCGCCGAGGCCGCCAGCAGCGCCCTCTCCTCCGGGTCGCTCGCCTCGCGGGACCCGCCGTTCGTCCCCGCTCCGCCATGTTCCGTCTGCTGCACCATGGTCCGGATCTAAGTCTCAAACTGACCGCAACGGACTCGAACTCCGCACCGCAGGCTCGCTCAGTACTTTATCTCTGCTCGTTCCGGTCCCGCTCGGTCCGGCCGCATCTCTCACTCTGCCCCGACTTCCAAACCGGCGTCTTATTAACCGGCTGATCATGCGCGAGACGTTACCGCCCTCGACCAATCACAGCCCTTCTTCTCCAAAGTCTTCCCGCCTCCGCCGCGCCCTCAGCCAATCAGATGTCTCCCACCCTCCCCGCGTGCCGCCCACAGCCGTCACCTCAGCGACAGTGAAATAAAGAGATTTAAGGTTCAATTCAACTTAAAAATCTTCACGTCAGGATCTGTGAGCGGCTTCCAGGAGCTTCCTCAAGGATTCAAGGAATCCTCCAGGATGTCTGAGGCTCTTTAGGTCCTTGAAAGACCCTTGGAATAGCTGTGAAAGTCCTTGAGCGGCCAACAGAGAGGGAGGTGCAAGCAGATAATGATCCTCAACTGAACCAGGATGTGAAATAAAAACTGCTCTCAGCTTAAAGTTAGTCGGCAGCGAAACCTGCACATTAAATGTCTCTCAGCTTTTCATCCTTATTCTGAACACTCTCACCTCCAGCCTGAGCCCTGACCCCCGCTCCCACGCCTGCACCTGATTGGCCACCGCAGAGTGAGAACGCCCCCCCCCCCCCCGAGTCCTGGTCCCATTCAAATGAATGAGGAGGCTGCTTTTGTCTTCTGCGCCTCCTTTGTCATGTGAAGGAGCAGCTTTAGAAACGTTTCAGTGTCACATGGACCTGCAGAGTCCTGCAGAGTCCTGGACCTGCAGAGTCCTGCAGAGTCCTGGGCCTGCAGAGTCCTGGACCTGCAGAGTCCTGCAGAGTCCTGGACCTGCACAGTCCTGGGCCTGCAGAGTCCTGGACCTGCAGAGTCCTGCAGAGTCCTGCAGAGTCCTGGGCCTGCAGAGTCCTGGACCTGCACAGTCCTGGACCTGCTATTTCAGTCTCCAAACTTTGATATGCCAACATAAAATCTATCTTGTAAACATGGTGTACATTTACTCGAGTGCTGTACTTAAGTACAAGTCAGAGGTACTTGTACTTTACCTGCTCCGTCTCAGAGGGAGATATTTTTACTGCTCTGCATTGATTTTTATAAATCTGATGGTTCTGAATGAAACTCCAGCACTTTATAAAGTTCAGCTAAAAAACTCTTTTAATGATCTTTGAAGTACTTTTTCACTTCAAACATCTGACGTGAAGATTTGTGTCTGAATCGTTCAACACGTGAAGCTGCAGTCTGAACAAACATGAGCGCACCGATACTCTGAAAGTACAACAGGACAGCGAGTACTTTTACTTTGAACTCTTTAAGTACATTTTCCAATTACACTCACATACTTTCACTGTAGTAACATTAACACTGCAGGACTTTTACTTCAGTACAGGATCTGAGTACTTCATCCACAACTGCTTGTAAATGATTCAGAAAGTATTTGTGTGAGACGACGATCGGACGGATACACAACAAGAAGTACTCAGGCGGTTTATACTTCAGTAAAACTACCAATACCGCATTTAAGCATTTAGAGAAGTATAAAATATACTTTCCCAGCAGTAAAAGTACTCATTAAATGTATTATAGGTTGTGATGCGTTCATGTCTGTAAGTTGCAGCTGTGAAGACTCTAAACTTTCATCAGTAACAACAACAACAACAACAACAACAATAATAATAACAATAATAATAATAATAATAATAATAATAATAATAATAATAACAATTAGCTGATTATATTCTGAGTTTGTAAAGTAGCTCAGACAAACGCAGTAAAAGTACAACGTTTCCCTCTGAGATGTGCAGTACAAGTACCACCAAACTGTACTTAACTGTAGTACTTTCTGCTGTTCAAATTAAACAACGTCGGAGGTCAAAGGTCGAGCTGCAGAGGCGGCAGAAGGAAATGACTTCACAATTATACCAAGACAGCTGAGAGTACTGCGTTCTGATTGGCTGCAGGAAGCCCAACATCGAGCTATTAAAAGATGCGATATTAGAATAAACCAGGGCCTGGATCAGGGCCTGGTTCAGGGCCTGGATCAGGGTCTGGATCAGGGCCTGGATCAGGGCCTGGATCAGGGCCTGGTTCAGGGCCTGTTTCAGGGTCTGGATCAGGGTCTGGTTCAGGGTCTGGATCAGGGCCTGTTTCAGGGTCTGGATCAGGGTCTGGTTCAGGGCCTGGATCAGGGCCTGGATCAGGGTCTGGTTCAGGGCCTGGATCAGGGTCTGGATCAGGGTCTGTTTCAGGGTCTGGATCAGGGTCTGGTTCAGGGCCTGGATCAAGGCCTGGATCAGGGCCTGGATCAGGGTCTGGTTCAGGGCCTGGATCAGGGTCTGGATCAGGGTCTGTTTCAGGGTCTGGATCAGGGTCTGGTTCAGGGCCTGGATCAGGGTCTGGTTCAGGGTCTGGATCAGGGTCTGTTTCAGGGTCTGGATCAGGGTCTGTTTCTGGTGGGTTTGTGTCTCGTGTGCTCAGAACATGTTCTTCTTCCTGTCCTCTCTCGTCAGCACATGTACGTTATTATTCTGCTTGTGACTTTGAGGGGGGGGGTGGGGTCCTCTGGTTCAGGTCTTTGTGTCTGAGGTGCACCCCCGCCCTCACTTAACATGTGTATGGAGGCTGGGGGGGAATTTGCATCTGCGAAGAGCTTCTTGTCACCTAAAGCCTCTGCAAACACAGGGCCGCATTTCAATGAGCTTTACTACCACTACTACTACAAGTACTGCTACTACTACTACTACAAGTACTACCACTACCACTACAAGTACTGCTACAAGTACTACAAGTACTCAGCTGCAGCAGTCCCCGTGTGTCTGTTCTGAAATTACTGTCTTAGAAGATCACAGAGGTTTTTTTACCCAGAGGGACAAAGTTTAACATGAGCAGGATCTGAACCTGCAGTAAAAGTACTCCTCAGTAAAAGTACTCCTCAGTAAAAGTACTCCTCAGTAAAAGTACCCCTCAGTAAAAGTATTCCTCAGTAAAAGTACTCCTCAGTAAAAGTACTCCTCAGTAAAAGTACCCCTCAGTAAAAGTGCTCCTCAGTAAAAGTACCCCTCAGTAAAAGTACTCCTCAGTAAAAGTACCCCTCAGTAAAAGTACTCCTCAGTAAAAGTGCTCCTCAGTAAAAGTACCCCTCAGTAAAAGTGCTCCTCAGTAAAAGTACCCCTCAGTAAAAGTATTCCTCAGTAAAAGTACTCCTCAGTAAAAGTGCTCCTCAGTAAAAGTGCTCCTCAGTAAAAGTACCCCTCAGTAAAAGTACTCCTCAGTAAAAGTATTCCCCAGTAAAAGTACTCCCCAGTAAAAGTACTCCTCAGTAAAAGTACTCCTCAGTAAAAGTATTCCCCAGTAAAAGTACTCCTCAGTAAAAGTATTCCCCAGTAAAAGTACTCCTCAGTAAAAGTGCTCCTCAGTAAAAGTGCTCCTCAGTAAAAGTACCCCTCAGTAAAAGTACTCCTCAGTAAAAGTATTCCTCAGTAAAAGTACTCCTCAGTAAAAGTACTCCTCAGTAAAAGTACCCCTCAGTAAAAGTATTCCTCAGTAAAAGTGCTCCTCAGTAAAAGTACTCCTCAGTAAAAGTACTCCTCAGTAAAAGTACCCCTCAGTAAAAGTACTCCTCAGTAAAAGTGCTCCTCAGTAAAAGTACTCCTCAGTAAAAGTACTCCTCAGTAAAAGTACTCCTCAGTAAAAGTACTCCTCAGTAAAAGTATCCTCAGTAAAAGTACTCCTCAGTAAAAGTACTCCTCAGTAAAAGTATTCCTCAGTAAAAGTACTCCTCAGTAAAAGTACTCCTCAGTAAAAGTACTCCTCAGTAAAAGTGCTCCTCAGTAAAAGTACCCCTCAGTAAAAGTACCCCTCAGTAAAAGTATTCCTCAGTAAAAGTGCTCCTCAGTAAAAGTACCCCTCAGTAAAAGTACTCCTCAGTAAAAGTACTCCTCAGTAAAAGTACTCCTCAGTAAAAGTACTCCTCAGTAAAAGTATTCCCCAGTAAAAGTACTCCCCAGTAAAAGTACTCCTCAGTAAAAGTACTCCTCAGTAATAGTAATCCCCAGTAAAAGTACTCCTCAGTAAAAGTATTCCCCAGTAAAAGTACTCCTCAGTAAAAGTACTCCCCAGTAAAAGTATTCCCCAGTAAAAGTACTCCTCAGTAAAAGTACTCCTCAGTAAAAGTACTCCCCAGTAAAAGGGCTCCTCAGTAAAAGTACTCCTCAGTAAAAGTACCCCTCAGTAAAAGTATTCCTCAGTAAAAGTACTCCCCAGTAAAAGGGCTCCTCAGTAAAAGTACTCCTCAGTAAAAGTACTCCCCAGTAAAAGTATTCCTCAGTAAAAGTACTCCCCAGTAAAAGTACTCCTCAGTAAAAGTACTCCTCAGTAAAAGTATTCCCCAGTAAAAGTACTCCCAGTAAAACTACTCCTCAGTAAAAGTACTCCCCAGTAAAAGTGCTCCTCAGTAAAAGTACTCCTCAGTAAAAGTATTCCCCAGTAAAAGTACTCCCCAGTAAAAGTACTCCTCAGTAAAAGTACTCCTCAGTAATAGTAATCCCCAGTAAAAGTACTCCTCAGTAAAAGTACTCCTCAGTAAAAGTATTCCCCAGTAAAAGTACTCCTCAGTAAAAGTACTCCTCAGTAAAAGTATTCCCCAGTAAAAGTACTCCTCAGTAAAAGTACTCCCCAGTAAAAGTATTCCCCAGTAAAAGTACTCCCCAGTAAAAGTATTCCTCAGTAAAAGTACTCCCCAGTAAAAGGGCTACTCCTCAGTAAAAGTACTCCTCAGTAAAAGTATTCCTCAGTAAAAGTATTCCTCAGTAAAAGTACTCCCCAGTAAAAGGGCTCCTCAGTAAAAGTACTCCTCAGTAAAAGTACTCCTCAGTAAAAGTATTCCTCAGTAAAAGTACTCCCCAGTAAAAGGGCTACTCCTCAGTAAAAGTACTCCTCAGTAAAAGTATTCCTCAGTAAAAGTATTCCTCAGTAAAAGTACTCCCCAGTAAAAGTACTCCCCAGTAAAAGGGCTCCTCAGTAAAAGTACTCCTCAGTAAAAGTACTCCTCAGTAAAAGTATTCCCCAGTAAAAGTACTCCTCAGTACAAGTACTCCCCAGTAAAAGTACTCCTCAGTAAAAGTATTTCCCAGTAAAAGTACTCCTCACTAAAAGTACTGCTCAGTAAAAGTACTCCCCAGTAAAAGTACTCCTCAGTAAAAGTATTCCCCAGTAAAAGTACTCCTCAGTACAAGTACTCCCCAGTAAAAGTATTCCCCAGTAAAAGTACTCCCCAGTAAAAGTACTCCCCACTAAAAGGGCTCCTCAGTAAAAGTATTCCCCAGTAAAAGTACTCCCCAGTAAAAGTACTCCTCAGTAAATGTACTCCCCAGTAAAAGTATTCCTCAGTAAAAGTACTTCCCAGTAAAAGGGCTCCTCAGTAAAAGTACCCCTCAGTAAAAGTACTCCTCAGTAAAAGTATTCCCCAGTAAAAGTACTCGTCAGTACAAGTACTCCTCAGTAAAAGTACTCCTCAGTAAAAGTATTTCCCAGTAAAAGTACTCCTCACTAAAAGTACTCCTCAGTAAAAGTACTCCCCAGTAAAAGTACTCCTCAGTAAAAGTATTCCCCAGTAAAAGTACTCCTCAGTACAAGTACTCCCCAGTAAAAGTATTCCCCAGTAAAAGTACTCCCCAGTAAAAGTACTCCCCACTAAAAGGGCTCCTCAGTAAAAGTATTCCCCAGTAAAAGTACTCCCCAGTAAAAGTACTCCTCAGTAAATGTACTCCCCAGTAAAAGTATTCCTCAGTAAAAGTACTTCCCAGTAAAAGGGCTCCTCAGTAAAAGTACCCCTCAGTAAAAGTACTCCTCAGTAAAAGTATTCCCCAGTAAAAGTACTCGTCAGTACAAGTACTCCTCAGTAAAAGTACTCCTCAGTAAAAGTATTTCCCAGTAAAAGTACTCCTCACTAAAAGTACTCCTCAGTAAAAGTACTCCCCAGTAAAAGTACTCCTCAGTAAAAGTATTCCCCAGTAAAAGTACTCCTCAGTACAAGTACTCCCCAGTAAAAGTACTCCCCAGTAAAAGTACTCCTCACTAAAAGTACTCCTCAGTAAAAGTGCTCCTCAGTACAAGTACTCCCCAGTAAAAGTACTCCTCAGTAAAAGTATTCCTCAGTAAAAGTATTCCCCAGTAAAAGGGCTCCTCAGTAAAAGTATTCCCCAATAAAAGTACTCCCTAGTAAAAGTACTCCTCAGTAAAAGTACTCCTCAGTAATAGTAATCCCCAGTAAAAGTGCTCCTCAGTAATAGAACTCCTCAGTAAAAGTATTCCCCAGTAAAAGTACTCCTGAGTAAAAGTACTCCTCAGTAAAAGTATTCCCCAGTAAAAGTACTCCCCAATAAAAGTACTCCCCAGTAAAAGTACTCCCCAATAAAAGTACTCCTCAGTAAAAGTACTCCCCAATAAAAGTATTCCCCAGTAAAAGTATTCCCCAGTAAAAGTACTCCTCAGTAAAAGTATTCCCCAGTAAAAGTACTCCTCAGTAAAAGTATTCCCCAGTAAAAGTATTCCCCAGTAAAAGTACTCCTCAGTAAAAGTACTCCTCAGTAAAAGTACTCCTTAGTAAAAGTACTCCTCAGTAAAAGTACTCCTTAGTAATAGTATTCCCCAGTAAAAGTACTCCTCAGTAAAAGTACTCCTCAGTAAAAGTACTCCTTAGTAATAGTAATCCCCAGTAAAAGTGCTCCTCAGTAAAAGTACTCCTCAGTAAAAGTACTCCCCAGTAAAAGTACTCCCCAATAAAAGTACTCCTCAGTAAAAGTACTCCCCAATAAAAGTACTCCCCAGTAAAAGTACTCCTGAGTAAAAGTACTCCTCAGTAAAAGTACTCCCCAGTAAAAGTACTCCCCAATAAAAGTACTCCTCAGTAAAAGTACTCCCCAATAAAAGTACTCCCCAGTAAAAGTACTCCTCAGTAAAAGTACTCCTCAGTAAAAGTACTCCCCAATAAAAGTACTCCCCAGTAAAAGTACTCCTCAGTAAAAGTACTCCTCAGTAAAAGTACTCCTCAGTAAAAGTATTCCCCAGTAAAAGTATTCCTCAGTAAAAGTACTCCTCAGTAAAAGTACTCCTTAGTAATAGTAATCCCCAGTAAAAGTGCTCC
>NC_060159.1:28618390-28636660 GCF_021292245.1 Micropterus dolomieu | reverse complement strand
AAAGTACTCCCCAATAAAAGTACTCCCCAGTAAAAGTACTCCTCAGTAAAAGTACTCCTCAGTAAAAGTACTCCTCAGTAAAAGTATTCCCCAGTAAAAGTATTCCTCAGTAAAAGTACTCCTCAGTAAAAGTACTCCTTAGTAATAGTAATCCCCAGTAAAAGTGCTCCTCAGTAAAAGTACTCCCCAATAAAAGTACTCCCCAGTAAAAGTACTCCTCAGTAAAAGTACTCCTCAGTAAAAGTACTCCTCAGTAAAAGTATTCCCCAGTAAAAGTATTCCCCAGTAAAAGTATTCCTCAGTAAAAGTACTCCTCAGTAAAAGTACTCCTTAGTAATAGTAATCCCCAGTAAAAGTGCTCCTCAGTAAAAGTACTCCTCAGTAAAAGTACTCCCCAGTAAAAGTACTCCCCAATAAAAGTACTACTCAGTAAAAGTACTCCCCAATAAAAGTACTCCCCAGTAAAAGTACTCCTCAGTAAAAGTACTCCTCAGTAAAAGTATTCCCCAGTAAAAGTATTCCTCAGTAAAAGTACTCCTCAGTAAAAGTACTCCTTAGTAAAAGTACTCCCCAATAAAAGTACTCCTCAGTAAAAGTACTCCCCAATAAAAGTACTCCCCAGTAAAAGTACTCCTCAGTAAAAGTACTCCTCAGTAAAAGTATTCCCCAGTAAAAGTATTCCCCAGTAAAAGTATTCCTCAGTAAAAGTACTCCCCAATAAAAGTACTCCCCAGTAAAAGTACTCCTCAGTAAAAGTACTCCTCAGTAAAAGTATTCCCCAGTAAAAGTATTCCCCAGTAAAAGTATTCCTCAGTAAAAGTACTCCTCAGTAAAAGTACTCCTTAGTAATAGTAATCCCCAGTAAAAGTACTCCTCAGTAAAAGTACTCCTCAGTACAAGTACAGTGTTTCTTCTTCTTCTCTCAGTGTTTCTCAGAGGTCAGAGGTCACGTCTGATCCTCTTCTTCTTCTTCTTCTAGGTAAACGCTCCACTTCCTGCCCCCCCCTCCAGCAGCAGCCCTGATGGTCGTCTGCAGGTCTCTGGTCAGAAACTGGTTTATTGAGTCCTGCACAGACTCACAGATGTCCTGAAGATGATGTCACTCGGCTCCGCGGTCAGCGTAACAACTTCCGGTTAGACTTTCAGAATAAATGTAGCGGTTAACGTCGTGAAGCGCGGCCCGCGGATGTGCACGCCGGCCTCCGGGCTGAAAGTGCGTGCGCCTCCTCACTCTGACTTTACTCCTGCGTTAGTGTTCAGAAATGACGCAACACCTGCGGGTCTTAACCACGAGTCCGTTTCCCGCCGCTTTACCCCATCGGAGAGCAAAATCCAAGACGAGATCTCATAGTTGTTTCCTTCTTCGCTGCTGGACACAAATAAGCTGCTTTAATCCCAAAGTGAGACCAAAGGTCTTTTCTGCTGCTTCATCTGATCAAAACAAGAACTGATCTCCAGAGTGTGGATCAGAAAAAAAGTACTCAAGTACTTTACTTACATCTAATGTTGAGGTTGAGTATTTTCACATCCTCATAGTATTTATTGTTTATTATCTGTTACAAGTTAGTGAGGAAAGTAAAATAGATTTTGAGATTGAAACTTTCAAATGTTTTCCACTTTGTTAAGGTCACAGCCAGCGTAACTGTTACAGCCGATACTACGAAGTTTAGAGATGAACTCGTTAAGACCTGAGATGTTATTTCTCCTCTTTTAAGTAAAGGAAACTTGTCCTCTAGTTAAAGACTTTGATCAGCAGGATCAGGGTTCAAATCCGGCTCAGGACCTCCAGTTCAAGCTCAGACAGTAATCGCAGCTCCTTATTGGTCTGCAGAACTTTATTCTTTCTCCCAATCTTCTGTCAGCGCGGACCAGACCGGCTGCTTCCTGTTTACCGGCCCGGTGTACCTGAACGCTTTCATGCGGACGGGGATCGACTCTGAAACGCCGCTGTGGGCGGAGCCTGAGTCTGCCGCTGTGGGCGGAGCCTCTGATGGAGGTTTCCTCTCGTGTCAATCAGACCTGGGAAATCTTTTCACCTGAGCTGAGAGCGGCTGACCTGGGATCAGACAGGAAACAGTACAACAGCAAGGACTGAGCAGTACTAGTACTACTGCAGTAAAACTAGCCGTCCCATCTGGTCAGCAGGAGAGAGATACTTCTCTTAGTACACCGACATGCAGTACTCTGTGTACTTACAGGGGGGTGTTGTCTCAGCTCGTAGTGAAAACTACAGAGTACTGCAGAGTACTACAGAGTACTGCAGAGTACTGCAGAGTACTACAGAGTACTACAGAGTACTACAGAGTACTACAGAGTCTCTCTAACATCTTCAAATTGTCTGTTTTACCAGGAGAGTCGGTTTTTCAGTGAACGTTCATGGAACCAAATGAAAACTCAGCATAAAGTTTTTGAGCTCCGACACAAACTCTGACTTTAATTTGACAGAATGAACTTTGTTTTCCATGTTGATCCTGATCCTGATCCTGATCCTGATCCTGGACCCAAACGTCTGGCCGGCAGCTGAAGCTCCTGTTGGCTGGAAAACTGATCAAAGATAAAACAGGTTTCACATGTAACGTTACAGATTTCTACTTCCAGTAATTACTTTTATTCCAATATCATGTCTCTGAATTCTAATGCTTTACTTCTGAGTTACGTTTTATGTTCCTCACAGCTGGGTTCTGCTTCAGATCACAGTTTTATCTGCTGATTTCATCTTCTGCGTCGACGCACGTAGCCACGCATTTATATTTTGTAGTTGGCGCTACAGCGTCCACTGTGTGGCTAACTTCCTGTTTAGCCCTGCGCTAACGGGAGTAAAATAATAATTGTGCGTCTCGTCTAGACTTTTTAAATGCTGCCGACCGAATGGGTCAAACTCTGATGGTTACGTGCGTCATTCCACGCTCATAAATGCCGCTGCTTCAGCAGCACTTCCTGAGAGCTCGGAGGAAATGATGCTACCGAGCCGGCCAATCACAGGCTTCGGCGTAGAATCAACGCAGACGTATAAATCAGTATAATTAATAATTAAAGAAGACACTTCTACTTACGTTCGTTCAATGATGATAAGATACAGAAAAACAGAAATGCGTGGTAAAATTTTAGAGAACATGTCACAGAAGATGTTTTGAGCTGCCGTCTCTTTAAGAGCAGCTCAGCTGCTACAGCCTCGACCATCGAACTCCAGAAACAGGAAGTCGTGTTTTTATCTGGGGTTGGTGGATTATAAAAAAGGGGTTAAATGTGTTGTAACGGGTCAGTCTGTGACGGCAGCAGTAGGGGACAGCGTGGCGATTTCTCAGCAACCAGAGACAAAATTGGTCATGTGACCACACATTTTTGAAGAGTCACCGGTTTCCCTCTGGCTGTGGTGGAGAGAGGCCCGTGGAAGAAGTGATGAGCACATCTAAGATCAAAAAAAGTGATTTGTTGCGTTCAAGGAGTCCTGGTTCTCGTGTCTGAACCGCGTGTGTCAGAGCTTTAGGAAGTTACAGTGTGAAGCCGTTAAAATGGCAGGAGATCTGAGCCAAAGACCTGGAGGAAGCTGAGCCAGAATATATTTACAGTGCGTTCCTCTGCATCAGAGCGGAAACCATCACGTCAGACAGCGGGAGAGCGACAGAATGGGAAGTCCATTCATCAGGAAGACTTTAAAGTGAAACATATGAAACCACCAGGAGACACAGCTGCAGTGTTTCACTGGCTTACAGGGCAACATGAGCCAGGAGTCCACTTTTCTTTGGAAAGCCGTATGTTGAAACAGTTTCTTTTAGATCCAAAGTGATTATTCTCAGGGACGCACCGCATCCTAAAACATATGTTCATGTTTTAGTTACGTCACTGTCACGTCCTCCCTTTAAATACACCTCAGGTAGAAACTGGCTCAACTCCCCGACCTGAACATTTTGTTTGTTTAGTTTAATATCAGCCAGCGTCCTGTCCTGGTCTGTCCTGGTCTGTCCTGGTCTGTCCTGGTCTGATCCGGTCTGTCCAGGTCTTATCCGATCTGTCCTGGTCTGTCCTGGTCTGATTCGATCTGTCCTGGTCTGATCTGGTCTGTCCTGGTCTGATCCGGTCTGATCTGGTCTGTCCTGGTCTGACCTGGTCTGGTGGGACTCCTTTTGTAAGTTCCAGGTAAATAAAAGGTGCAACTGTGGCTTCCTGTTCTGAACTGTCCTCAGGTCTGTTTACTGAAGAACTAACGAGGCCCTGACCTTTGACCTCTGGCCCTGGGGTCGGTGGACAAAATAGCTGGAACACATGAGACAGGTGGTTTTTCTTTGTGAGCGTCCGGCGGATCAATCAGCAGAAGGGTCGCTGAGTCCAGCTCAGATCAGACCCGATCAATACTCCTGATCAGCTGACTGATGGAGCAGCAGCCTGCAGGCGGGAGATAAAACTCAGTGACCTTCACCTCTGACTGTCCCGCAGCTGGTCTTGGTATAATGATCTGAACCCTAGAGGATGTAAACTAACAGCTAATGGCTAACAGCTAACATCTAACATCTAATGGCTAACAGCTAACAGATAACAGATAACGGCTAACAGCTAACATCTAACATCTAATGGCTAACAGCTAACAGATAACAGATAATGGCTAACAGCTAACATCTAATGGCTAATGGCTAACAGCTAACGGCTAACAGCTAACAGATAACGGCTAACAGCTAACATCTAATGGCTAACAGCTAACAGATAACAGATAACGGCTAACAGCTAACATCTAATGGCTAATGGCTAACAGCTAACAGCTAACATCTAATGGCTAACGGCTAACAGCTAACATCTAATGGCTAACGGCTAACAGCTAACATCTAATGGCTAACAGCTAACGTCTAACAGCTAACGTCTAACAGCTAACATCTAACAGCTAAAGTCTAATGGCTAACAGCTAACGTCTAACAGCTAACAGCTAACGTCTAATGGCTAACAGCTAACGTCTAATGGCTAACAGCTAACGTCTAACAGCTAACATCTAACAGCTAACAGCTAACGGCTAACAGTCCAGACCAACATCTAACAGATAACTGCTAGATAAAACTCAGTGACCTTCACCTCTGACTGTCCCACAGCTGGTCTTGGTATAATGATCTGAACCCTTGAGGATGTAAGCTAACAGCTAATGGCTAACAGCTAACATCTAACATCTAATGGCTAACAGCTAACAGATAACAGCTAACATCTAACAGCTAACGTCTAACAGCTAACATCTAACAGCTAACAGCTAACGGCTAACATCTAACAGATAACTGCTAGATAAAACTCAGTGACCTTCACCTCTGACTGTCCCACAGCTGGTCTTGGTATAATGATCTGAACCCTTGAGGATGTAAGCTAACAGCTAATGGCTAACAGCTAACATCTAACATCTAATGGCTAACAGCTAACAGATAACAGCTAACATCTAACAGCTAACGTCTAACAGCTAACATCTAACAGCTAACAGCTAACGGCTAACATCTAACAGATAACTGCTAGATAAAACTCAGTGACCTTCACCTCTGACTGTCCCACAGCTGGTCTTGGTATAATGATCTGAACCCTTGAGGATGTAAGCTAACAGCTAATGGCTAACAGCTAACATCTAACATCTAATGGCTAACAGCTAACAGATAACAGCTAACATCTAACAGCTAACGTCTAACAGCTAACATCTAACAGCTAACAGCTAACGGCTAACATCTAACAGATAACTGCTAGATAAAACTCAGTGACCTTCACCTCTGACTGTCCCACAGCTGGTCTTGGTATAATGATCTGAACCCTTGAGGATGTAAGCTAACAGCTAATGGCTAACAGCTAACATCTAACATCTAATGGCTAACAGCTAACAGATAACAGCTAACATCTAACAGCTAACGTCTAACAGCTAACATCTAACAGCTAACAGCTAACGGCTAACATCTAACAGATAACTGCTAGATAAAACTCAGTGACCTTCACCTCTGACTGTCCCACAGCTGGTCTTGGTATAATGATCTGAACCCTTGAGGATGTAAGCTAACAGCTAATGGCTAACAGCTAACATCTAACATCTAATGGCTAACAGCTAACAGATAACAGCTAACATCTAACAGCTAACGGCTAACAGCTAACATCTAATCATTAGATGTTAGCTGTTTGTAATGGCTAACAGCTAACGTCTAACAGCCCAAAATCTAACATCTAACAGCTAACGGCTGACAGCTAATGGCTAACATCTAACAGCTAATGGCTAACAGCTAACGGGTGACAGCTAACGGCTAACAGCTAACCCTCTGTTTTTAAGAGCAGTGTGTGCTTTATGTCCACGTCCTGTGAACGAGCTGCGAGTCTGAATGTTGATGATCAAAGTGTAAAGTCTGAGATGTCCTAACAAGGCCACCGTACAGACCATTGCTTATCGTTTATGGACCAAAAAGTTATTTTTTATGTATTAGCGGTGAATATTTGTTCTACCATCACATCACTCCCGACTCGACTTGCTCAGGACTCCTTGGTGTCGCTTTTGGACGTGTAGGGCTGCGTGGTTAGACTTTCAAAATAAAACTAGTGTTTAATGTTGTGAAACGTGGTTTGGGTTAAAATAACACTTCGTAAGTAAAAAAAATGATATTGACCTTGTGTTTCACAGAGGAAACGAGCCCACACCTACCTATAGTGTTCATAAAGGACGCCACAGGGCTTCTGGTCCTGGTCTGAGGCTGGTCTTGGTCAGGTGACCCTCTACGTGACTGAGAGCTGCAGAGACGTTTTATCACAGATTATTTGTAATATCATCGTGGCGTCTGTAAAACGCGCTGACAGATCAGATCATTAACGTCCCCCTCTGAAACTGATCCCCGGACAGTTTGTGACAGCTGCTGAGTCAGCGTCTGTCTCCCCCGGGACAGGTGAACAGGCCCGGGGGCGGCAGGTGATGGCGACGTCCTCGGGGAGCTGCAGCTTGTTTACTGTGGACACATGGAGGCTTGTTGACGCCAACAAATGAAAACCTCTGAGGTCGACGGCAAATGATGACAGAAGGAGAAGAAGAACAGCGTGCTCTGAAGTTTTCTCATCGTCACCTGAAGTCGAGCTCCGTCCATCTTAACCCTGTAAGGTTAAGGACGTGCAGCTGCAGCTCATATGGACAAAGGTTAAAGGTCTTTACAGAATAAATGAGTCAAAGTGTTGCCAGAAACACTTTTAATTAGTTGTTGGTGATGGAGCGGCTTCGTTGGCTCCAACATTCAGCTCCTGAAAACTCATCTTGTGTTCGTCAGCGAGCTGTAGTTTCTCACAGTTTCTGCTCTCTGACCCGAAGCGTCGTCGTCCAGTTTCTGCTCAGTGATTTGTTTCGTTGTGTCTGCTGAGGTCACCTCCAGGGTTCACAAAGGCGCCTATAAATAAAATGTGTTACTGTTATTAAGTCATAATATTTCAAGATGATAATCATAACTTTCAGATAAAAGTATACGAGCAGCAGCTCCAAACGAGCTGACGTAGCTTCAGGCTTTTCTTACTACAACATATTTATCGTGACATTTTGCACAAACTGAAGCTAATTTGTCTCTTTTATCTCCCAGTGAGATACTGGGAGCTCTGGGCTGATTGGCCCCGGAGCTGATAGATGTCTCCGTGAGGAGAATTCAGAGCAGCCGGACAAATTACACCTCAGGGAGAGTGGGGGTAACCTTAAATTAATGTTGCCATGACAACAGGCCCTGTCAGGCATTATGGATGTTACTGAAATTCATCTTCTACATTCCCGACATGATTTATATAAATAAATACAAACACGTGTGTCTCTTTACATCAGCAGCACACAGTAGATCCTTTACTCTGATTGTTTGTTTACCTGTACTGGGTCTTCTTTTGTACGTTTGTTTAGTTGTGTCTTTGCTGCTCTAACAATCTGAAAGAGTAAATGCTGACACAAGCTGACACTTTTATTCAACTATTTCTTTTAATGTCAGAGGCCTCAGTAGCAGCGAGGACACGCTGGTGGACGCCGCTGCGCCCCAAATAAACCTTTATTTAACTAACGGCTCAGTGAGAGTGAAACAGAACGACCAGCCTGTGATTTAACACCGACTCTAGTTCTTTTCATTGAACCCGTCCCGCAGGGAGTCCCGGCCGATGGGGCAGGCCACCTCGCCGCGCCCTCCTCTTCTTCTGTGGTGGTGTAACGGCAGGAGAGTCAGCTGAGCAGAGGGTGCTGATGCTGCTCTGTGGATCCCTGCACCCCCATCAAAAGGGTCATGTGACCGCTTTCTAAGGCATGCTGGGAGAGTTGCCCCCCCCCCCGCTGAGCCTGGACCTTTATGCAGAGCTTTGAAGCCGGGCTGTCGGTCCAGCAGCGACCTGCCAACAGTCAGAATCAGAAGTCCTTTTCCCAGTTGCTGACTTTGCATGTCTAGATATTAAAGACTGGAAATAATAAAGAGAAGAAGAAGAAAATGTCCCGTCGACTCAGAGTGGATGTGTCCAGTGTTTCACAGCGTTAACAGAAGTGACACGTTTCGTAGCAGCTACATGCTAACAGCTGATGGTCAGTTACTGTTAGCTGAGCGTGTTAGCATGCTAGCATTGGCTAATGGGCAGTAAACACGGCGTCCGTCCTGCAGGTGTTGGACACGTTGACGCGCTGGAGTCAGTTCCTCCTGAGGGCAACATGAACTTGTCGGGCAGTAACGCGTTGCTGGAACATTAGAAAGTAATATCGTAATGTAACCAGTAATAACTACAGTAACGTTATTATTACTGTAATGTCGCTCGTTGTGAAGACGTTTGGTTTGGTTTAGGAAAAGATCCTGGTTTGATTTTTAATAAACACGTTAAGTTAAGTAATGTTACTTACTACATAATTTAAATATTAAATATTTATAATAATATATGTAAATATTATTTCATTTCATGCACAAACCTGCCATGTTGCACATATTTGTTGTTAATCGTTAAGTGTTGTTCTATATTTTTATATTTTGTCAATTTATATATTTATCTACACAACATGAGTAATGCACATGGAAATATCTGCCACTTTGTTCTTTCTCTGCAAATAGCTGTATTATTATTCTTTATAACTTGTATTTGTTTATTCCATATTTATATATTTCTACATTTATTTATGTCAGCTATGTGTTTGTCTGCGTGTTGCACCTCATCACCAAAGCTAATTCCTTGTACGTGTAAAACACTACTGGGCAATAAAACTCTTTCTGATTCTGAATAAAAACATTTAATGTTGACTTTTTCTTTCCGGTTTCTGGACCTCCTTACTTCATCTTTTCTGTTAAATATCATATTTACAGTCCAAATCTGACGCTACAGGGTTTCCCCCAGTCGCTACAAACTGGCGGGTCTTGACCACGCGTCCATATGTGACGAGTTCGGAGTGAGAACGGGTTGAATATGAAGGTCTGAACCACATTTCATCAGAATCCATCCGACAGCTGCTGAGATGTTTCAGTCTGGACGAGAGTCGAACATCAACATGCAGAAAATATTAAATTATTTTTCAGTCGAGGTAAAACTGTAAACTTAAAAAAACGCTTACTGTTAAACTCCTGCGGTGTGAAAACCGTCCTAAAGGACCTGCTGCTCTTGTCTGAGACACAGAGAGGATATAAATGCTGCAGACTGTCCTGAGAACATCAGTCTGCCGATACAGACCCGCTGCAGACTCATCCTCTGCTAACTGTCCTAATTACCTGGATGTGCTCAGACGTACGTCTTCATTCACAGTTATTGAGCTGCAGACAGGAAGCTTAATCTTCCAGCGTTCAGGTTAAATTAACCGTCCAATCAATGACTCAGGAACAATCCTCCGCGCTCTCGTCGGAGGGACGCCGCATCCTCTTCTCTCCCTTAATGGCTGTAAATCAAAGCCGGGGCCAGAAAGCTGCTGGTGAATCATTACCCTGCGTGTCCCCACAGCGCTGTGGACAGGAGCCAGGAGGACAGACGGGAGCAGCAGGCCACTCCAGGGTTCATCAGATCCAGAGATCCAGGTTTTAAAATGAAGAAGCGAAAACTCCCCGAACAGAAAGCTTCTATTTTAAACCTGGTTTTACACGATATTAGAAGAGAAGCTCACAGTTCATATAAAACAGCTGGAGTGAGAAAGATTGTGACTCTTCTGCCAACACGTTCTCACTCCCAACTCGTCACACATAGACTCGTGGTCAAGACCCCTTTACGCACTGAGGGAAACCCTGTACGACCATGTTTGAACACTAAAGGTGATATATAAGAGTCCAAGTACGGTTGGGATGGATAATAATTCCTACATCTGGCGCCACTTCGGTGGCTGCCTGTTGCCGCAGCTCATGCGTCCTAATCTAAGTAACTTAACTAATGTAAGTTAACTGACGTACGTAATTTGACCCAAACCATGATCTGTTCCTGAACCTATAGTTTTGTTGCTTAAACCTCACCAAACTGCAACGTTTCACAACGTTAACGTTTTATCTTGAATGTCTATATGCATGTTTATTTATTTAGATGTCGGACAACGACGCTAAAGGGTCGCAAAGGTGTTAGAAAGCGTGTTGACCAGGTGTCTATATGTGACGAGTCGGGAGTGAGAACGGGTTGGAGAAACCTGACTGTCAGGTGTTCGTTTCCCAAGTCAACACTAGCAACGTAACTTAAGTGACGTAACGTTATTTTAATTTAAACTCAACCTTGATGTTTTCCCAAACCTAACCAAATTGCAACATTCAACGTTAAGTAGTAGTTTTATTTTGAAAGTCTAACCGGACGTTGCATATTCATTATTGCTAACCTTGCCGCAGAGCCCAACGCGTCTACACGACGCTAAAGGGTCCCCAGGGCGTTACAAAGCCACGCCAAGGGGTCTTGACCAAGCGTCCATTTGTGCAAACCTGGGAGTGAGAACGTGTGCTTCTGATGGAGCTAGGCTAGCAGTTTCCCCCTGTTTCCAGTCTTTGTGCTAAGCTAGGCTAAACACATCCTGGACACACAGGAATAAAACTGATCTCCATCTGAAACATCAGAGATTCACCAGAAGTCCTCCTCTTTTCGTCGGCCCAGACTCCAAAGCACCTTCCACGTCCTGATATTCAGAATCCTGGACGCATTAAAACACCTTCAGACGACAATACGCCCCCAAAACCTGGCGCCCCTGCGAATAATCAGAAAGGTGTCTGTTTGAATAAGGAGCAGGACGCTGGTGGTGGCGTCTGACTGAACGCAGGGCGATCGGCTCTGACAGCCTCCAAACAGAAGCTGTCAGAGCGGTGACAGCGTCCAGGTTTCCAGATGAGCCGCTGATGGATTCGGCTGTCTGAATCCATTTCTGCAGCCGGACTACAGGCCTCGCGCCGCCGTAATTAACCAGCAGCCTCGGCGGGAAGCGCCGCCATGCAGCGACCGCAATCACCATACAAAAAGGAAAACTCTAAATGAATATCCTGCACAGCGGCGACGAGATGGAATATTTTTGGAGGTGCAAATCAGGAGGTGACATGTCAGTTTTAAGTGGAGGAAAAGGGGGAGGACCGGAGGGGAGGGGGGGGGGGGGGCTCTGCATGGGATTTAAATAAATCAGGGAAATTGGACTGTGTCTCAACAAACTGACACGTTTGAGTTATTTCAGGAGCGTCTGAGCAGCGGGGAGATTGTTTTTGCATAAGAAGAATCATTTTAACAGTTTCTGTGAAAATGATTCCACTAACAGAAAGTGTTTGGCTTTAAAGGGCCCCAGACAGACTGTGGATTAAGAGGAGCTAACCCAAGGACTAGAACAGTACAAGCCATGCACTGACCAAGGACATATTAGGGATCAAGGCAGGACACACCAACCAGGGATTATACAGGGGTTAAACCGCAACATAACCTGAAACCGACCCAGGAGATCTACGGGAGTTAACCTTTGATAAAAGGAAGTTAAACTATGGATTAACAGGAGACCAATGAGGGATTATCCAGAGACTAACCAGGGATTAACCACAGACCAACCAGGGATTAACCAGAGACCAACCAGAGACCAACCAGGGATTAACCAGAGACCAACCAGGGATTAACCAGAGACTAACCAGAGACCAACCAGGGATTAACAAGAGACCAACCAGGGATTAACCAGAGACCAACCAGGGATTAACAAGAGACTAACCAGAGACCAACCAGGGATTAACCAGAGACTAACCAGGGATTAACAAGAGACCAACCAGGGATTAACCAGAGACTAACCAGGGATTAACAAGAGACTAACCACAGACCAACCAGAGACCAACCAGGGATTAACAAGAGATCAACCAGGGATTAACCAGAGACCAACCAGGGATTAACCAGAGACCAACCAGAGACCAACCAGGGATTATCCAGAGACTAACCAGAGACCAACCAGGGATTAACCAGAGACCAACCAGGGATTAACCAGAGACTAACCAGGGATTAACAAGAGACTAACCAGAGACCAACCAGGGATTAACAAGAGACCAACCAGGGATTATCCAGAGACTAACCAGAGACCAACCAGGGATTAACAAGAGACCAACCAGAGACCAACCAGGGATTAACCAGAGACCAACCAGAGACCAACCAGGGATTAACCAGAGACCAACCAGGGATTATCCAGAGACTAACCAGGAATTAGCCAGAGACCAACCAGAGACCAACCAGGGATTAACCAGAGACCAACCAGGGATTAACCAGAGACTAACCAGGAATTAACCAGAGACTAACCAGGGATTAGCCAGAGACCAACCAGGGATTAACCAGAGACCAACCAGGGATTAACCAGGGATTAACCAGAGACCAACCAGGGATTAACCAGAGACCAACCAGAGACCAACCAGGGATTAACCAGAGACCAACCAGAGACCAACCAGGGATTAACCAGAGACCAACCAGGGATTATCCAGAGACTAACCAGGAATTAGCCAGAGACTAACCAGGGATTAGCCAGAGACTAACCAGGGATTATACAGGGGTTAAACCGCAACATAACCTGAAACCGACCCAGGAGATCTATGGGAGTTAACCTTTGATAAAAGGAGGTTAAACTATGGATTAACAGGAGATTGATCCAGGATTAAGTCAGACCGGGGTGTAACCCAGGGATTAAATGAGGAAGGATATGGATTAACAGGAGAGGTTTAACAGGATAAAGGGGGAATCAAAGAGGAACAAAACAGCCATTAAGCAGAGACCAACCAGGGATTAACACGAGACCAACCAGGGACAGGACAGCAGGCCGTTATGATTGGACAGTTCTGCTCTCCAGACGATGATCCCTGATTGGACGACCCTGAGGCGGTCCCTGTAGCGCCCCCGTCAGGAGACACGTAGTCTTTTTTGGTATTTAAATGTCCAGACTGAGGCTGAAGCCGTCCTTCAGTCTGAGAGCGGAGCAGCTGGTTTTTCTAAAGCTGTCACCCCCCCGTCTCTCTGTGGGACCCTCTCCATTATAGTAAGGGGGGGGGGGGGGGGGGGGGGAGTGGATTTAGGGCAGTGAAGCTTCACCCTCCTCCTCCTCAGGATTAGGGGGGCTCAGCTGGGAGATCCAGGACCCTGTGGAGACCCAGCCTCCGGAGACACGGTGCAGGTTAAACCCACACCCTGAGTAAAACAACAACAGCAGGAAACTCAAATAACTTCGTCTTCGACACACATGAAGGTTTTTCTGCACCAGACTTCTGTTTAAAAAGATTTTCTGTCTCAGCTGTGGAAACTTAATCTGACAGCTTGAATCGCTCTGCAGGTTCAGATTAACAACAAGTTCAAACGTTTCCAGAGCAGCACATTGTACTTTTGATTTGTGACGTTGGGACAGAGACACGCAGCAGTTTTAACAGACACATGACAGCCAATCAGAGACCGGGATTTTCTGTGATCATGATGTCACACAGGTCAAAGGTCTTCGCTTCAAATCCAAACCGTTTCGTTGCTCATCCATCAATCAGAAACCCGACAGGGAAACAGACGCATCCCACAATGCACCACTGCTCCACATCAGTCCAGCTGTTGGTCCAAACCCAGATTATGACAGAAACTTCACAGATTTTCTTTGGATTCATTTCTTTGAAGTCAAAATACAAAGAAACGCGGGCCAATGAAAACATCACTTAAACACTATTTATACAAACAAACAAACTTTGTTTACATGTGAATGAAATGTAATATGTCCTCCAATACAACAAAGATATTTATCCATGCCTCCTCAAAGCGACCCGCTGGAGCGTTCATCAAACACGGGGTTAACGCTGTGGTTTGAGTTAAAGGAGTCAATAACGCTAAACTCTAAAGTCTTTCTCGCTTCTTATACGTCACCTGACTTCCTCCTTTACTACGTCATACGGCCACTAGAGGTCGCTGCTATAAACCGAGGTATGGACGGGATCAACGAGCTGCACAAACGACCTGCGCTGTTGTTTTTTCAGTCTGCTAACGGGATTTAACCCCTTTCAGTCTGGATGTGTGTGAATCGCTGAGGAAGTGTGAAAGCTCCACGTCAGCAGGTTTCCTGAAACCTTGCAGCCGCTTCTTTCTCCATTTTAAAACATCTTTCACCACGAGCGCAGTCTCCGTTAAAATCCCGTCAGACCTTCAGTGTTAATGAAAAATATACGAGCGTCCTGGTTTTTTGTGCAGAACAGATTCACGACCCGTGTTACGTTCGCTGTGGCAGCGACCCCTAGTGGCCATCCAGTGCTGGCACATCAGAAGGAAACGGACAGAAAGTCCTGCGGAGGCGGAGGAGGAGGTGGGTGCACGGGTAGACCTGTCAGCCAGGAGACCAGAGTTCAGTTCCCGAGTGAAACAAACTTGATTTATGTTTTTAGTGAAGTTAGGTCAGGAAACTGGAGGCCTGGACAGACGCCTCCGGTAGGGGCGCTAATTTAGCAAACTCTCACACGGGTCGTTTTGGATCAAATCAGGTTTGTTGCTTTTTAGGTTGGAGGAAAATATTAGTGTCTTCCATCAGATCGTTTCTTACAGAATTTATGAAAGCAGCTGATTTCGGCGTGAGAGGAGCGGTCGCGGGTGAAGCTGCTGAGGTTTTGTGCGGGTGCAGCAGCAGCTGAGCGACTCCGCAGCCTCGAGCTGCGTTCACAAACAGCAGGCGGCTTCAGACGCACAAAAGCAGCCTGCAGCAGAGAAGAAAAGAGGCTTTGGGAAACAAAACACCCTCCAACCAAACCCCCGACGGGCCGCGACACACGACACGCTCCTCTTCCTCCCCAGTGCAGGCTGAAACAGGAGGAGGAGGAGGAGGAGGAGGAGGAGGAGGAGGGCGCTCTGATTGCAGGAAGGATCTTAAAGCTGCAGGAAGGTTTCCTCCACATGTAAAGATCAGTGCAGGACTTTCTGATGACGTCCTGTGTGTCTGAAAGGTGTTCAGTTCATAATCAGGTTTCTTCTGTCTGCAGCTTTCAAGGTTTTTAATAGTTTCCATGTCTCAACATGATCAGTCCTCGTTATTATTTCTGCCCACACCGCTTCTACTTCCAGACTTTCTCTAAAATTATTCTGTTTCTTTAATGTCTCGATGTGCAAATAGAGCAACTGTAACAACAATCCCCCAAGAAGGTGTGTCTGAAAAAGTTCTGCCCTCTCAAACCATGTGTGGAGATAACAAGAGCTTTTTCATACCTCTGATGTGAGAGCACACACTGAGAGAATGTGTGGAGATGAAATCTTAAAGTATCAGCAGCAGAAGTACAGAAGTAATATCAGCTGCACGTAGTAAAAGGATGTGCAGTAAAATGAGTTTCTATCATTCCAGCAGACTGAAATTAAAGCCTGAGGAGTTTAGAGGAGAACTGATAAGATCTGAAACCCGACGAGGACAAACGACCAGATCCTGAGTCCCGAGCTTTGTGCTGTGAAATGTGAGCAACTGGGAGAAAAGCGTTTCCCCTCGGGGGTCAATGAAGCTGGTCGCACTCTTACTGTAAAGTCTTTTGGAGAGTAAAAGCTGCCAGATAAATGTCCAGCCTGAACAACAACATCGCGGTCACGCCTCCGGAAACGACACACGAGCGTGACATGAAACACGTGGTTAACGTCTTGGTTTGGGTTGAAATGAGACAGTAATGTTATTGAAGTTAAAACTGTAACAACCAACGTCTTCATCAGACGCTTTTCTGAGTACCAGAAAAGACTCGCCGGCGCTTCACTGGAACTTTCTGTGGGACATTTATTTATTTACGTTGTTTATTAAAACATAAACAACGTAAAGAAGTAAAAAATCTCTTTTCTTGTGTCTGTTTTATTTCCAGCTGTTTGAGGGATTTTATTTATTATTTCTAGAGAAGAAATAAAGTAAATCTTTGTGTTGGTGACTCGGCGTTTAGTGAAGCTGCTGAAGGACAGGAGGAGGAAAGCTTTTCTTCATCCTGAACAAACAGAGGGAGTCTTTCTGCTGCAGGCGGCTTCACCTCTCGGGGTTACAGGCCGGCCCGCTAATAAGCACCAACACAAAACCCCCAGCCGCCCGGGGGGGAAGGAGCCGGGGGGGGGCAGATGCCAGACTCGGCCCCGGCAGATGGGGCCTGATGAATCCTGAAAAGGAGGAATTGAAACCCGGAGAAGTTGCCAAGCGGCCGGCTGTAATTATCGCCGCGCCTTTGGGTTCATTGTCAATTAGAGTGGCGGTTGGGGCGAGCGACAGCTGTGGCAGATGGCAAGGGTTCAGAGAGAGAGAGAGAGGGAGGGAGGAGGGAGGAGGGAGGAGGGAGGGTCTCCCCCTCTGCTATCAACACTCTGCATCACGCTGTGAGGCCTCTGAGGTTCTCTTTAAATCCAGGTTTGAGCGTGAAAACAGGATTAAAGCTAATATTTGCTCCTTCAGACAAACATTCACATTGATCACGAAACCAAACCTGAAGCTTTCTGTGTGACAGTTAACGCCTGCAGCTCAGGAGGGAAACCTGTCTGTCGATGTGAGTCAGCAGCAGAGAATCAGCCAATCAACGGGCAGCTTTTAACCACAGAGAGGACTCACCCTGAATTTGGGTCTCAGCAGGACAGGAAGCTGAGCCTCCGCGGGACTTCCTGTTGGAGCAGAGCTGATCAGCTGATCTCTGGATTAAAGAGAAAATACTAACCATATTTTAAGAGTCTCTCTGATGAAAGAGGCTGATCTGCCCAGCAGGTCCCCTCTCTCTTCTGAGGGGTCCCACAGGGGTCCATTCTGGGGCTCCTCTTGTTTAGTCTCCCTGAAGTTCTCACCTCAGGCGTCACACGTGGACGCTCTGCCAACGCCCCGTGGCTCCGGTTTAGCGTAGTTTTAGGACGTGGAGGCTAAAAGTAAAGTCAAGTTAGCAACAATAAATATGTCCGCTTAGATTTTCACAATAAAACTAGTTGCTAAGTTTGTGAAAACGTTGCGGTTTGTTTAGTTTTAGGAAAAGATTGTTATGTTTTGGGTTAAATTAACTCTGTTACTTCACTAAAGATAATAAATGCTCACTTTTTCTTTGACACAGGAAACAAACTCCGGTCGCCTGAGTGAACGTCTGGTTTCAGCGCTACTTTCAGCGCTCAACTCTGACGCTATCTGACGCTCTGCCCATAAACGAGCTTTCCTCCTGCTCGTCCATGAAACTATACGTTTGTATTTTACGTCTTTAGCAGGAACCAGTGGGCTCAGGGCTGAGAGCCACAGACAGGAAGTCAGACAGGAAGTCAGACAGGAAGTCAGACAGGTTTAAAGACATTAAGGAAACTATAGGATGAATGCGAGTTTTTAACCGCAGGATGTGAAGCTCAGACTGCTGCACCTGCTGGGAATTCTTTTCTTCCAGCTGCTGACATGATCTCACGGTAAGAAGAAAATCTAATGAAACAAACAAACCTGAAAACAGAAATATGAGCAGTATTTTTAGTAGTACTATTACAGTACTGACAGAAATGTAATTTCTTTTTTTAAACAATCAGTGGTAGCAGGAGGGCGGGTGGCGTGCAGTACTGCGCACGATTATCTACAGTTTCTCTGCAGACTCAGGTCAGCAGTACAAAATATAACCACATCATACTCTGAACTCTACTTCACACCACTACAAGTATTTCTGTGTATTACTTCTTTCACTGAAGTAAAAGCTCTGTGTGAGTGAATACATGCTCCTCTCTCCTCCTCTCTCTCCTCCTCTCCCTCCTCCCCTCTCCTCCTCTTCCTCTCTCCTCCTCCTCCTCCTCCTCTTCCTCTCCTCTCCTCCTCCTCCTCCTCCCCTCTCCTCCTCTTCCTCTCCTCTCCTCCTCCTCCTCCTCCCCTCTCCTCCTCTTCCTCTCCTCCTCCTCCTCTTCCTCTCTCCTCTCCTCTCCTCCTCCTCCTCC
>NC_060159.1:28617314-28618290 GCF_021292245.1 Micropterus dolomieu | reverse complement strand
CCCCTCCTCCCCTCTCCTCCTCCTCCTCCTCCTCCTCCTCTTCCTCTCCTCCTCTCTCTCCTCCTCCTCTCTCCTCTCCTCTCCTCCTCCTCCTCTTCCTCTCCTCCTCTCTCTCCTCCTCCTCTCTCCTCCCCTCTCCTCCTCCTCCTCTTCCTCTCTCCTCTCCTCTCCTCCTCCTCCTCCTCCTCCTCCTCATTCATCTCTGTCTGCAAAGTGACTGAAGATAAATGTGGAGTAGCAGAAAGTGGCATAAACACTCTAGTAAAGTACAAGTACCTCAAACCTTTACTTAAGTAAAGTACTGGAGTCCTCAGGTTCTCCCTGATTGGTGGATATTTAAAGTCTGACTCGCTTTGAGGAACTTTAATCATCCTGAAATGTTTCTGTGCGAGATACTCCAAGTACAGAGAGAACTAAATACAAAGTACAAATATACCACATATTAGAGGTTTTTTTTGATTGCTTAAGCACGATTTTCAAAACAGGGCCTGTGTTTTCAAAACACTACACACAATTAGCAAAACACTACAGATCCTTTGCATAATTAAACACTCTTGTAAAAACTATACACTTCTGTTTAAAAACCAGACTTTGTTACCATGTGAAACACACACGTCTCACATTACTATACTCACGAGTTACACTGCTGTGATAAACCTAAAACACTTTTAGCACTTCTACTTCCCTGTGATTAGAGTAGGCTAACATCAACAAAGTTCAAATATTTTTTCCAATTAGCAATCAGAGCTTTAGCATAAAAGGGCAACAGGTGAGCTCTTCAACGGAGCGATGGATGCCAACATTGGAAACAGAGGCAGAGCCAGAGGACTGAGAGTGAGAGTGAGAGGACGACGAGGACGAGGACGAGGACGAGGACGAGGACGAGGACGAGGACGAGGACGAGGACGAGGACGAGGACGAGGACGAGGACGAGGACGAGGACGAGGACGAGGAAGGCCATGGACCGTAATCTCTG
>NC_060159.1:28616945-28617294 GCF_021292245.1 Micropterus dolomieu | reverse complement strand
GGAGCGATGGATGCCAACATTGGAAACAGAGGCAGAGCCAGAGGACTGAGAGTGAGAGTGAGAGGACGACGAGGACGAGGACGAGGACGAGGACGAGGACGAGGACGAGGAAGGCCATGGACCGTAATCTCTGATGAGATCCGAGCCACTTTGGTTGATCATGTGGTCAAATATGGTCAAACAATGAGGGAGGCTGGGCAAAGAGTTCAGCCAATCTGAGCAGGTTCACTGTAGCATCCATCATCCGGACTTTCCGAAATGAGAATAGGTAAGAAATCTACTCTCACTAGCAAATTGTAGTACTGCATATCAATACAGTACTGCAATGAGTACAGTAGTACAGTATTGC
>NC_060159.1:28574314-28616925 GCF_021292245.1 Micropterus dolomieu | reverse complement strand
CAAATATTTTTTCCAATTAGCAATCAGAGCTTTAGCATAAAAGGGCAACAGGTGAGCTCTTCAACGGAGCGATGGATGCCAACATTGGAAACAGAGGCAGAGCCAGAGGACTGAGAGTGAGAGTGAGAGGACGACGAGGACGAGGACGAGGACGAGGACGAGGACGAGGACGAGGACGAGGACGAGGACGAGGACGAGGACGAGGACGAGGACGAGGACGAGGACGAGGACGAGGAAGGCCATGGACCGTAATCTCTGATGAGATCCGAGCCACTTTGGTTGATCATGTGGTCAAACATGGTCAAACAATGAGGGAGGCTGGGCAAAGAGTTCAGCCAATCTGAGCAGGTTCACTGTAGCATCCATCATCCGGACTTTCCGAAATGAGAATAGGTAAGAAATCTACTCTCACTAGCAAATTGTAGTACTGCATATCAATACAGTACTGCAATGAGTACAGTAGTACAGTATTGCCTGTGCCTTTTAGTTGTTTATCTCCCTCCATATTCTCCATTCCTCAATTTTCCTGCCTGGAGATGGAAAGTGTCTGACTGAAATCCACAAACACGTATACCTCTTCTCCAAGCTGTGGAGGATGCATGTGGAGATATAGCAGCTGATGCTTTTCATGGCTGGAATCGCCATGCTAGGCCATATTTCCCACGCTGCTTGGCCGGGGAAAACATTGCTTGTGATGTGAGGTGCTGTGGTCAGACCGCAACAGAAGAGGATGCAGCATAGTTTGGTTTTTAGTTTTTTTACTGTAACTGTGTACAGTAAATTCTTCTGTTTTGTATGTGCAACTTTGTGTTGGTTGGGAATGGGATGTACACTGTGTACACTGTGTTTGTGGGACAAATAAAATATATTTGTTACCGTGTATTTGTGTGTTCTGAGTATAAAAACTTACAAAACACACTTATGTATGTACTGTCTGTAGTAAGTGTAACACTGAACAAAAAAGTCATTATGATGAATGGAGAAGAAGTGTTTTCCACTGAGCACATCAGTGTTCAGCTGGTTCTTATGAATGTCTGTTCATATGATGCTTTGTGTGTCATTTGAAAACAAAACACCATTTTGAGAAGAAATAACATTGTTTTAAATGTAAAGTTGTATTTTGCAGGAGAACTGAGGGGTTTTACTCAGTGTGTGTGTAGAGTTCTGAGAATATGAGGCATTCTTTCAGAAAATGTGTGTAAACAATCGAGAGAAAAACTGTAAGCAAACAAGTGTTTGCACACCTGATGACTGTGTTGGACGGTGCCGTAATTTGACAGTCAGTGCTTTGGTATTGCAAGGAAGTGACTTCATGATAGATTTCTGTGTGTAATGTACGTTAAGTGTGTTTAGTGTTTTGCAACAAGTGTGAGGTTGACAATGTGCTTATAGTTGTGCAAATATGGGCTGATGTTTTGCTTCTTGAGTGGAAGGTTTTGCTAATAGTGTAGTACTTTTAATTTTAGTGGGTAACCAATCCAAAAAAACTGTAAGTAAAGTACTGGAGTCCTCAGGTTCTCCCTGATTGGTGGATATTTAAGTTTAAGTCTGACTCGCTTTGAGGAACTTTAATCATCCTGAAGGAAATGTTTCTGTGCGAGATGCTCCAAGTACAGAGAGAACTAAATACAAAGTACAAATATACCACATATTACTACATATAGGAGTTATACTGAGGTTTGCCTCAGCCAATCAGAACGCTCGGTGTTTCTGCCTCCAGGCAACAAAACAGGAGAAAATACAATCTGTGAAAACACACTGTGTGTGTGTGTGTGTGTGTGTGTGTGTGTATGTATGTGTGTGTGTGTGTATGTGTGTGTGTGTGTGTGTGTGTGTGTGTGTGTGTGTGTGTGTGTGTGTGTGTGTGTATGTGTGTGTGTGTGTGTATGTATGTGTGTGTGTGTGTGTGTGTGTGTATGTGTGTATGTGTGTGTGTGTGTGTGTGTGTGTGTGTGTGTGTGTGTATTTGTGTGTGTGTGTGTGTATTTGTGTGTGTGTGTGTGTGTGTGTATGTGTGTGTGTGCTGGGCTCCATCTGCCGTGTGAAGGGCCACTTCTCGGGGTCAAAGGTCACTCTTTCCAATAATAGCTATTAGCAGCGCTGACAGGCTTCGAGGCCACGGCAGCGTGACCAGCTTCTTCATCATCTTCATCATCCTCACAGCTTTGTCTCCTGTGAATCTACTGACACTGACTGATTCTTTATCTGAACTCCTCGGTTTAGTTGAAGCTCTGAGTTTTAGTTTAGCTCTGACTGGTGAACTGAACGAAACATCTGGAGTTTCACTAAACTCAGTGTGATTTCTTTAATTAGGAGCTCTGATTTCTCTGAAACTGTTGTTCACTGACAGCTACAGCTGTTTCCTGTTCAGCAGCCAGCTGATCTGACCTGGACGTCCTGAAAGGCTTCCCGTAAGCAAAGCGGTTGTTGCTCGTTTCTCTCGCTGAGGCCCCGCCCACACTACGCCGTCTGAGTTTAGAAATTCAACGGCGACATGCACATACAAGTGTCGGCTGTAAGTGTTATCTGCACGGTACAGTCTTCACTAAAACGGCCTCCGGAGTTTTAATACGTAAAATGGGGTCGGCAGCGTCTCCAAACGGTCTTCGTTTTCGCCGTTTTAGTCTGGACGGGAGGAGCAAACGCTTTAAAACCAAAACTACCTACGGGTACAAATCCAGAACCTGAACCTGCTCTTCCAGTCGTGTACTGTAGCTCTTTGGGACACTTTAGCTGCGTCTCGGCTCTGATTGGACCACTTTTTGTGAGTCTAATCTGGCTGCAGCGTTATTTTGCTGTTGATCATATCATGAACTCCCTCATCACTCTGCTCGGTCTCCATCTGACCCGCTGAATAAATACCATTAATTCAGTTTAGTTCAGTGTTCCTGAGGTGAGGATTCAGCTGCTTTATCTCAGAAACACACGTGGGCCCTGAATGAACGTGTTAATGATTCTCGTTGAGTTAATTAAGGGTCCATTCAGGAGAGCCATTGTGTTCATTATCTTCTCTACAGCCCCCCCCCCCTCAGACTGCATCACCATGAAGCGTTCGCCCTGCACCAGTAAAAATGAATAAACTAATTGTAAAATAATAACGTGTGGCACACTGTTGTCTGCTGGGCTGGTGTTTCTCAGCGCCGAGTCATTTATAATGGAGAGGTGCTTTGTTAATGGTCATGTGGCTCGTCGCTCATCAGAGACGCCGTCTGAGCGCGGTTCAATAAAACAAAAGGTGAACAATAAAGTTTAAGAGCTCTGTTTGAGGATCAGCTTGTTATGTTCCGGAGATAAATGTTTTTGTAGAGCTGTGGGAGGATAAAGGTTATTTTATTAGCATTAGCATTAGCAGTAAAGTTAATATGATTAAGTAAGAAAATCACGTTTTCCTGAAAGCGACACAACAAAGTTCATGTGCTCGGTTGTAGAAGTTCAGTGTAGCTGAACGACTGTAGCTGCCGAGCTAACTGCTAACATGCTAGCCAGCCTGGAACAGGTTGCTTGTCAGACACAATAGCCTAGCTGTTTGAGCTATGGCTAGCTTGCGGTCAGTTAGCTGATGTCCTGTGTATTATAGATCCTTGTGAAACAACTTTCTGCCAACCATGGTCAGCTGGTTAGCAAGCTAGCTAGCTTACCAGATTATGATTCCACAAATCTGTTCCTCTCTGTGCAGCATTTTATACTCTGACTGAGTAAGGTTACAAAATTTGATTGCGTGATTCAGCTAATAAGCTATAGCTTCCTCCATTTTGGACCCCTGGCTCTGCGTTCAGTCAAAACTCAGCTCTGTTGAGACGGTTTATTGTTGGTCAATGGTACAAATTCATCCCTAGAGCAAATATGCTAATTGCTGTAATTCCATTAAAATGAACTGATCTTGCTCAGTGTTTGTGTTGGGTGCAGTACTCTGGTGGGCCAGTAGGTGGCACCTGTCTGTTTTGGTAATTTAAGTAGGAACCTTTGCACAGGTGACGGAGGGGAGCACCTATAGTTTTTTGAACGCTTCGCTCTGGCACGCTACGCTGGCCAAGCTGTACAGTGTTGGATGGAAAAATGTGAGATTCAATGGATTGCATTATGGGTAATTGTATTTACCTGAAGGCCATCATCGGCGAATAATAAATTCGAACAAAACGGCAAGAACAAACCACTTTATTTTGTATGACAGTAGTAGGCTTTTTAGTTAGCCACTATAACAACGTCTTCGTTTTAAAAGTCAGATCTTCTGCTACGTTTCTGCCTCCCGTCCAGACGAAAACGATGAATCTGAACACCTGAAACGGAGAAAAAAACGCTGATGAACCCATGTTTTTTTTAGAACTTTTTATTTATGTTTTTTCACAGAACATAACAAAAAGAGCAATATCTGAGACAAGTGATAAAATAACAAGAATAATACAGAGAAAATTAATAATAAATAAAATAATTCTGTATATATACTGTATATTGCTGCTGCACCCAATATGAATGTTCACATCTCAGCATACATGATACAATAATATACAGCCCTATAGTGATATATACACAAAATGTATATATTTTTTTTTACAGATTTAAATATTCTTTAACCATGTGCCAAATCTGATTAAAAAGGTCAGTTTTCAATTGTAATGATGCAGTCATTTTTTCCATCATATAAATCTCCATTCAGTTACAGTTGGTGATTTCACAGACTTCCAATTAGCAGTAATGTTTTTTTTGGCAATTAGTAGTAACATACGTAAAATATATCTTTGGTCTGCATTGAAAACATCAACTGATATAAGACCCAGTAAGAAAAAACGTACATTTGAGGGAACTTCTCTTTTCACAATATTCTCCATCTCTTCTTTAATATTTTTCCAGTACGTAAGGATTACTGGACAGTCCCAAAATATGTGTGTATGGTCACCTGTTTTACCACATTGTCTCCAACATAGAGCTGCAGAGGGATTTTTTACAAATTTTGAAATGACCAGAGGAGTTTGAAAATAATGTATTTTAATTTTCCAGTCAAATTCCTTCCACTGTTGACTATTAATTCCCTTATGGCATAACAGAGTTTATCCCATAACTTCTCCTCTATTACTGCATTAGCTTCTATTTCCCACTTTTCCAGCCATGTCTGCTAACAGTCTTTTATAAAGATGAGAAACATGTTTACCAACAGGGAGGCGTTTTTCTGAAAGTGTGATATACCATTTGGGATTTTGCCAATTCTTTCTTTTCCTTATGGTTTTTAATGTAATGTCTAATTTGCAAATATCTATAAAAATCCCTTGAGGGAAGATCGACTTGTTCCTGAATTTGTGCGAAAGACTTTAAGTGTGCGAGTGGTGGAAACAGAGGACTTTAGAAACGATGACGCAGGCGCTAACGTTTGGCTTCCTGATTGGCTCTTATCAGTCATGCAAAACAGAAACACGATGCAGCTGACAGAGTTTTAGTTTTGGTGTTTTTATTAAAAACAGTCCGTGCAGAGAAACCTCTGCTGTGGTTCTTCACCATCGCTGTTCTTCGTTCGTCTCTAGCAGAACTTTCTTCTGCTTCCTGTTTACACACGCACATGCTCAGTGTACGTGAACGGTCACATGATGTGCGTTTTCAGTCACTTTAATACAGACGGAGAGCAACTCTGATACGCTGCTAAAACTCTGCTGAGGATGGAGATCGGTTTTGTTTTTTCTTTTAGTCGTGTAGATTCAGCCACACAAATGTCACTGGTGTGAAGTCATGGAGCCTCCAACCAGTTAGACCACCGAACAGTGTTGGTTATTGTGTTTAAATAATTCTCTGATAAAAAGGTGCCACTAAGAAAACAAAGAAGCCAAACTTCAGACACGTCAGACAATGCAACGAACCGCCGTGTAAATAAGTGTGCATAAATTAAAAAACATTGACATCCTGATGCATTTACTGCTCCTTCAGATTTAAAACTACTAACAGAAGTTTAAATAAGTTGTAAATAAGAAGGAAACCTGCCAAGAACAAGTCCTGACCGAGCGGCTCATGACAGGATCATCGAAGGAAGGAAGGTCTGAAAGCAGGAAAGAAAACTTATAAAAGAAGTGCAGGAACAATCAAAGGAGGAGTGCTCAGTGCAACTCAGCTGTCTGAGCCGTGAAATTGCATTCTGGGTCTTGATCTTTCTCCTGTCAGCGGCAGCGGGGTCGGACTCAGGGGCCCCCAGAGGTCCCGGGCTCTTTAACCTGATTATGCGGCCGAAGGCTGCGGAGAAGCAGAAGAGATTCATCAGAGAGGAGGAGCGGTGATAAAGCGTCAGGCAGCTGCAGCCGCCGACCGGCTCCACAACACTGCAGAGGCTGAATGCAGAGATTAGCATGAGAAAGCAGGGAGGAGGCGTGAACAGCAGCTCCCACTCTGCAAACACACCCGGAGAAAAGAGAAAGACAAACACAAGCGCCGAGCCACACGGCCTGAATGTGATTTCACACATGCTCCGTTTGACTCAGAGCCAGAGCGGCTGAATAATTCAGGCCGGGAACCTGCACACAGTTTCCAGTTTCCACCAGGAGAATGTTTGCTGCAGAAACAGCTCAGTGTCTTCAGTATTCGTGTAAACACAGCTTAATCCCACCAGCGTGCTGCTCGTGAGAACATTAAAATACAAAGTCTAAACACAAAGAGAAACAAGCTAAGGCAAGTTTGTAAAGCACATTTCAACAACAAGCGAATTCAAAGAGCTTCACATGAAACTAAAAGCAGCATTCAGGCAAACTGAAAATAAAAACAGGTTCATTTATTTGTTCACCCTCATTTCTAATGGGTTAGGAATATTTCACTTTCCAACCACAACAAGAAACAACAAGAGACAAAATACAGAGACAGCTGGACAAAAGATCAGTGGTCTCACCGTCTACATCGCGCACAGAGAGCTCACCCCCCCGCAGCTGCACTGTGACTGCAGACTGGAGAAGCCCGATGAGCTCCGGCCATCCAGATGTGATGTAGCGGTGTGGAGTATTTGGCTCTCAGCTGGTTCAAACTAGTACAACAAGCTAACGGACGACAGATGGGCGAGGTGGCTTCTGGCCCTGGAGGGGCCAAAGAGTATTACTTTGGTTTTATTGCTGTTTAAGTGAAGCAGATTATTTGCCATCCAGTGTTTAATGTCCTGGAGACGGTCCAGGAGAGGCTGAAGGGAATCCCCAGAGTTTCATCAGCGTAGACAGGAGATGTTGTATTTCCTGATAATGGTTCCAAGAGTACACGCAAAATAGATCCGGGCAGAGGAGGAAGAACACTGGCCGACAGCCACATGTGTTTCAGATGTAAACCGGTTTAGTGATGTCTTCAGACTTCAGACCTGTGTAAAGGTTGTCGTGTCAACGAAGGCAGCAAGATAAAACCAGATCATTTGTCACCTTTCCCAGAGCTGCTTCGGCGCTGTGGAGGGCGCTGAGATCCAGGACCTCGTTGGTATTCAGGAACAGTTACACCTTTTACAGTTTAACAGTTTTCTCTTTTAGAAACATCTGCTCATTTAGGCTGATAGTTATTTATGATCTGTGAGCAGAGGCTGGACGACTGCACGTAGTGAGAACAGGTTGAATCATCACTTAGGGGGTTTAGGTTTGGCATGTCTCCGTCTAAGGATCCTGGAGAGCTGAGCAGGAGGAGCTGAAGATATAGAGCTAGAGCGGCTGCAGCAAACTGCAGAGAGAGAATCTGTTACAGGAAAAGTGAGCAGAGGTTTGAGCTATAAGGTGGCGTCAGGCATGGGATCAGAAAAGCCTGCATCCTCAATAGAAAGAGAAGTTTGGGGCCCAGAACCAGAAACAGCTAAGCGGAGCAGGTAAAGGTGGTTTCACTTACAGAGTAGGTGAAGAAAGCAAATCCACAAGACACAAATGAGCAACGCTGGAACACGAGAAACCACAAAGAAGCACAGGCAGGACATGATGAGACACAAACGCCACCCTGAACACGAGGTCAAGAGTTCTGTGTGTCGAGTCAGCTGCACCTAATGTTTGTATTTATGGTTTCTGGGAATGTAAAAGGGAAGATTACTGTTGCTAGATGGTCTGTATGTTATTACAGGACTGTAGGATAAGTCAAATGCTGCACTTCTCACTTATTTTACCAAATTCAGTTGTTAATATAAATGTATTAAAAACCGACGTGTGTTCAGTGGGATTTATTTTAAATGTTGTTCAGCTATTATTCAGTTTAACAGAATGTAAAGTGTTATTGGGCCCCGGGAGCTCGTGAGGGCTGTTTGTGTTCAAAGAAGCTGCTGATATAAGACTCTTCTTCTCTGCTTCTTTAGCTTCACACAATGTGTTTTATCTGACGTCAGCAGTAGGGCTAAGACGAGATACACAGAGATGCTGTGAGGGGCCCATCAACAATACAGGGTCCAGAACTTTGTGCCACGCCGCCGGATATCAGTAAATTTCAGAAGAAAAAATCCATATGGAAAGAAACCCGAGGACCTAAACACAGCTGAGGATGATTAAGCAGGTCCTGGAAGTCCAAACTCTGAAACCAATCAACTCATGTTAGAATAAAGTTCCAGGGTTCTGAATACATGGAGACGGCCTCAGACCCCCACAGCGTCTGAAACTGCAGAGAAAGTGGATCTGAGCCGCAGCACGGAGCTGAGGTTACATTAATCAGCGGCGTGCTGCAGTCAGCCTGCTGTATCTGTAAATGTCATGAAGTATCAGTTATCTGCAGAGAGAAGCTTGTTTCTGAAGCAGCGACCTCGTCTCTCCTCAAACGCTCCGACTCGTCGACGCTTTCAGCCTCCAGCATGACGACCTATCTGAGCTGAACAGATTACTGCAAACACACTTTACTGCAGAGGCAGGAACATAATTATCTGCAGCGCTGCCGTCCTGGTGGATCTGAGGGGAAACGTGGTCTTTATCAGTCTGCTTCATATCTGAGGAGTCGGAGAGGCGTGAAGCTCCCAAAGTTTAAAAGTTCAAACTGGGGTCAAAACCACCGGACTCTTATTTTCCTACAAGTAACCATCTTTGCTTTGACTGAGTTAGCCGTGCAGCTAACTTAGCGGTCCTAAAGCGGTCCTGAATGAGCGCCAGAACCGGAGCCGGGCTCAGCAGCCTCCCGTGAACCTAACACAGGCTCCGAGACGTCACATTGTGAACGCACCTCGCCGGCTGAACTTTAGTTTGACCCAGCAGACCTGAAGGTGACATCAGTGAAGTCCCGTGCACCTCTGCTTCCTGGAGGGTGGTGATGTCACCGCCCGATCCTTCCCGCTGATAGGACGATGAGTCACCCAGCAGGCGACGCTCGGCCTGCAGGCTGCAGGGTGTAATCTTTAATCTCGCCTCGGTCGGTCCTCTGCTGCCGATTCCTATCTGACTTATTATTTTCTGTATCTCCCTCTGCAGTGTAATGAGGTTCCAGTCCAGTAAACAGCAGCTCCTGCCTCCTCTCCTCCTGCTGGGATTCAAATGACACATTACGTTTGGAGGAGGAGGAATATTTAGTTCCTCTGCACACCCAGCTGGGTGTTCACTCCCACACCGTTCCACTGGTCTTTGTTCTGCTGGTGTCGCAGCTCTGCGGGTCTCTGCTCAGGATGGTGGTTTTTAATATGGAGATAAGGCTCAGGATGAGAAATGTCCTTTAGATAATGTGAATATAATCAACATGAGAGATAAAGGCTGAGAGCCTCCTGCAGGAGCAAACCACGGTTAAAAACAGGAACTGTTCTGAACGATGAGGCTAATCTCAAGAAGAAAAGACAATAAAGTCATAAGGTTTGAAGATGGACTCACCTGTTTATGGACAAATCTTTTCTTCTCTATTTCACCAAACAGAAGGATCTGAAGTCGTGAACGAAACAAAACAGCACATGTGTTTCCTTCCTGTCTGGGGCTCATTGGTTCCTCACAAATATACAAACTAAGCTCAAGTCTCTGAGGTGGAACGTCGCTCGTAAACAGTGTCGGGCACTAACGCCTTACTTAACTAGTAGTGTAACTAATTACTTTAGTGATATTATTACAGTTACTGAACGCTGCAGCTCAGCGGGACCGATCATGTTGTTCAAGTCAGCCGATTAGCCAAGAAGCTAGAGGATGACAGGAGGACGAGGGAAGCAGCTGCTGCCGTCACTGTGTCACAGACTGAGATGCAAAGAACATGTCGACTGTTGTAAACCGCGACAAGAAAAAAAGAACATGAACATTTCTACATCTCATTTACTGAAGCAGCAACGTGAAACTGATGTTTGGAGAGAGCGACGGTAACGTTTTAAATAATACTGAATACTTCTCTTATAAATCCACGTGCAGAAAAAGAGCCAGTGGGATTAAGAAACTTGCTGTTGTTTTGAATGTGATTAAAAAGTCATCTTTGTTTGGGGGGGGGGGGCGTCAAAGTAATACAGTAACATAACTAGTTACTTTTATCACCCAGTAATAAGTAAACTAGTAATATATTTCAGTTTCTGACCAACTTGTCCAACACTGCTCGTAAAGCTGTGTGAAAATAGGAGCAGAAGATCTTGTAGAAGTTACATTCAGATAAAAGTCAGGCGGCCGCTGGAACCTCTAAAGACGAGGGATCAGCCATCATATTTAGATTTCAGTGCAAAGAGAGCATATGCTTTTTATTCTTTAAGGTAAGGTTGCAGGTGCAGGACAGAGTATTTATACACTGTAGTACTGTTACTGCAGTACTGCAGTACCAAGTTCTTAAATGAAACACGTCCGTCCTGCATCAGTTCCAGGCTGGTTCCTCTGCAGGTATAAACCATCCTGCTGACAGCCTCCCCCACATAAGGAAAATAAATATTGGTTTTATTGTGCTTGTAATGATTATTTATGGAGTGTGCGGGGAGGACGGATGAAGACGGCGGCGTTATCAGCTGATGATAATCTGGGTATATGGGTTTCCAGCGGGACGATGCATCACGTGTTCTGCAGCAGAGACTGTTCACAGCGGCTGATTAATGGACGCAGAACAAAAGCATCTCCACACTTTAACTACCCGCCGCCCTCATCATCACTTATATTCTGCTCTGTGGTCATCGTCCCCTGATGATCGGGGGCCGGTTCTATTCCTGCACATGATCCATCTGGATGCCGCTGCTCACACAAGAAGCCGACGGTGCTGCTCAGTGAAACGGCAGGTTGAGACGCCGCTGCTCTCTCTTCTCAAAGGAACAGACCTTCCCAGAGCTGCACTTGGTGTTTTTAGACTCCATTAGCTCAGTTAGCAGGTCGGTTAGCTGGCTCTGCCCGGACTGGGAGCTGGGAGTACCAGGAGAGTGTTGGTGTTGGGAGGGAGAGGTTTTCAGGCCCAGGGTGAACAGTTAACAGCGTTACTGATAACCTTCTTTCTCAGCCCTGCTGATCTGGGCTGAATGTCCATTTGCACACAAGAAAAATCCAAATCTAATTCATTCTCCCCATGTTTAGTGGGATGCTTCGTGCTCCCCAGAGGACGAGCGTGATGAACACCTGTCGACCCTCCCGTGTGTCCCGTTCTATCCCGATGTGCTGTTGTTTAAACATTTTCTCTTAAATGCCCGTATTGTTAACTTTAAAATGAAATGTTGACATGTTGAGATGTTTGCTGCGCTCCACTCTGTGAAGTAGGCGGCAGGATGTAGAACATTAGCTGTAAAAGTGACGTCGAGACGAAGAAGAAGAAGAGCATCAGGACGGATGGCAGGGCTCTACAGATATGCCAGTAAAGAGTAGAACCTCCAGTAATTCTCCTGCATGAATGATTATTTTTAAATGCCAGTGACAGGTCTGCACAGATGAACCTATAAATCACTCTGTGTGCTACTGATGCTGAACGTTCTCTGGCAGGTAAAGACATCTCACACCTGTGAGCAGCTCCTGCATTGTGATTCCTTCTGTATCCCAGAGTCAGATCAGGGGCAGAACTGGGCCTCAGCTCCCAGAGGCACAATCAGCTGTTCTCAACATGGCTGCCAGCCAGACATCAAGAGGGTTTGTGGGAGCAGGTTTTATCTCTCTATAAACCTCAGCCTTCACACCGAGGGGGAGAATCTGAAGGGTAAAAGTCATTTTGATTGGACGTCTGGTGAAATGGAGCGAAGCGGGAGGAGGAGCTCCTGATGAGGCGTGAACGACACCCCGGCAGATTTATTTAAATGGCAGCTCGAGCGGCCGCCTCTGTCAGAGCGGGTCATCGCCCACTGAAATGAACGCTGATGTCAGGAAGGAGGGAAAGCTGCTACAAGCATGTGGGGCGAGAGTCAGCGGGTCTGTATGTAGAGAGAGAGCGAGCTGAGTGCTGGCTGGACTCCAGAGAGTGAGGTCATTAAAAGCAGCGGTGCACTCACTGACACAGAAAGACTGCAGCAAACGCTCAGCAGCATCTGTTTTATCGGCCGCTCAGGTGTTCACACGCCGCTGCAGGTCGATCTCCCACCAAACAAACGTTAGTTTCACTTCAGTTCTGCTGCAGAGAGCACATCCATCTCAGCCGGCGTTCAGTCAGACATGAATCACTTATATCGTCATTGTGTGAGAACCTGAGGTCTGGCTGCTGAACTGGCACCTGGTACTAATGACCGTAATTAATTAGTAGTTATGATTAAAGGTCAGATCTTCAGATGTGGCTGCTGCCCAGTGTTGGGGAGGAACTAGTTACATGTAATTTAATTACAAAATAGGGTTACTGGAAAAAAGGTTATGTGTTAATAACTTAGAGATAATATAGAAAATGTTCCTGATCATACTGGGGGGGTTACCTCTGAATATTTCCTGTAAAAAGCTCGGCTATATGTTGAATAACATTCATTTAGTTGCTTTGCATGTGTTTCACGTGCACACTGTCTTCCTTTCTGTTTTCAGCCACGGCTGTGCAGTAAAGTTTGATGCTTCTGATTGGTTCTCCACCCGTCTGCCAGTTAAACTGCCTCTTTGGAAAACAGCTGAAAATGCTCATTAGAAATTTAGTGATCAAAAAGTCATTAAATGTAATAAGTTACATTACTTTGATAAAGTAATTAAAACAGTTACACTACTATTAAGGGTAACTATAATGCAGTGGTTGGCAATGGGTGGCCTGCGGGCCAGAGCCGGCCCGACAGCAATAATATATGTAATGCGGCCGGATCGCTTTGATAGCAAAAGAAAAACTAAATAAATTGATAGCAGCTGGTGCTGAAACAGGGGCGAGTTCAGCGCCAACTAAACGTAGCAAAACAGGGTTTTTTTGCCTCGATCAGCCTGTTGTGTACGCTGCATTTTCCTTTTTAACACCGTTGTGTTTACAAACTTATCGCAGCTGATTGGGTAACACCTGTGAACGGGAGGAAACAGACCTCGAAGCCCGTACCAGAACGTTGCAAGGAAACGAGTTGTTCAATTTGAAAACATTTCAAACCGGTGCTAAACATTTTGAGATTGAACATGACAGCTACAGTAATTCATATAATCACTTCCTCTTAAATTATCGGGCCTCCAAAACAAAAGTGAGAGAACGTTTCTTGCAGCGATGCTTCATGTCGAGTTTATTGAGATCTTTTACTTTGAAAGGTTCTCTGAAAAGAGTCTCTGGCTTACTTGACACGATGTCAGACTGCTGTAATGTAACAGGGTGATCGGTAACCAATTACATTTCCAAGGTAACCTTCCCGACACCCTCAGCAGGTCGCGACAGGAGAGTTGAACTGTGATGGTTTGCAGTGTTTGAGCTCCAAAGGACACGAGTTTGAACTTGAGATGGCGTCGCAACACAGTTACAGTTACAGAGGCAGGTCAACTCAGAGGGAGGACTCAGACACCAGTCAGAGCAGGATTCAGCTTGCATGATTACTTAAACAGAAGGACTACTAAACTGGCAAAGTCCAAAATAAGGCTGTTTCCAAAACGAAGCATAAATCCAAAATCAGAGCAGGGTCATCCAAAGAGTTTGGACAGAACACTGGACACACGATGAGAACAGAACCTAACGAGCAGGGAGGGAGCGAACAGGTGAGACACATCAGGTAATCAGGACAACAGGAAGTAAAGCGACAACAGACCAGGACGAACAGAATACAACAGAACACCTGCAGAACTTTCAGACAAAACCTAAAGTAGAACACAGAGGAGCGAATCGACGACTCAGACACACGGGGAATAAAGGAGGACGAACAGGTAAAGAGCCCTGACAGTCACAGCTGCAGCTCACAGAAACATCTGGGACTAAATGTTGACTCCAAACCCAGACTGGAGCAGACAAAGAACAGTCCGACTCTCTTTAGAGGAGCTTTTGACCCGACTGACGATCAACGAGCTGCAGGGTGTTGGACGTCTTCCAAACAGCAGGTCGAAACAGGCACTTCTACTGATAATGGATGAACTGGATGGACAGAACCAGTTTCAGTCCATTAACAACATCTGTCCTCACACCCACGACGGGGTTTTTAAGTACACGGTGCACGACCTGCAGGTTTTTACAGTCTGCTCCATCTGCTCCGCCATCAAACTGCCATCAGCTGAACGACACCATCAGGCTCCGAGGGGAAACAAGGGGTGTGCTCACATCTGTGAGGTGTCGGGAAGCAGAAGCCTTCCTGTCTCTAACAACCCGTTCTCACTCAGTTTGTAACGCTCTGGGGCTCTTCAGTGTCAGCTCATCGCGCTGGGTGAAGACCAGAAGCGTCACTTATGAACTCTAATAGCAGGTGGAGCTGGATCATTGGTCCAGGAGACTGGTGTTCGTTTCCAGGGAAACAAAAAGTCAACATTGATTTTTTCAGTGAAGCTCTGTAAGTTCAGTATTTTGACCCGAACCTTTTCCTAAACCTAACCAACGTTTCATTTACTCATTCAGCTGATGCTTTTATCCAAGGCGACTTCCAGCTGCTATATAAGTCAGAGGTCGCACATCTGGCTCAGGGACACGTTGGTGAATGTGTCACAGTGGGAATCGAACCCGGGTCTCTCACACAAAACGAATGTGTCTTATCCCTTGAGCCATGGCTGCCCCGCACGACGTTATCCAATATTTTGATTTTGAAAGTCTAACCGTACATTGCATATTTATTCTTGCTAACTCGACACGTGCAAAAGCATTAAGGTACAAGGTTGTTTGTGAGTCATCCTACAGCACAGGGCTGCATAACGAAACTAAATCTGGAGTTCCTTCATGCTACACACACAACATCTAATTAAGTGTTAAAATATGGTAACATATAAAATAAAAGAAAACAATACATACAGTTATTTATACACATTTCTACAGACATGAATTTGCATCTGTGGTGAATGTGAACCGCAGCAAGTTTCATCTTCACAATAAACAGTCTGACATTTGGAAACAGAGTCCGTCCTGACTGCGTTTGAGCCTCGAGCATCATCGATGCACAACACAGAGTCGGAGCTGGAGTCTTGGAACATGGACCACCTGCAGAGTGCTTGATCCGGGACGTTGATGGATCAGGTCTCTGTAACGATGTGGGCACAACAGTCTCTGAATTCCGTTGCTTGGTCAACACGAGTCCCACTTTGTCCAGACCGGATCTTTGGGAGCAGAATTAAGTCCAAGCTGAAGAGACAGAAGAGGTTTAATTAATTAGGACGTCACCTCTTGGTTTGCGGACTACCATTTTAAAGTCTCCAGTTTGACATTTTGGTATTTTGAACCCACATTTGGACGAGAGGGTGGAGCAGTGCGTTGCTACGCCTCTGACTGTCCTGACTGTCAGGTCGCCATCGACTTGTTTCTCTGAGGCTCTTGTAGGTTTTTGTGTCTCCTCTGTAACTGGTGAAAACCGTCCCATCGATCTGAGGGAGCTGCTGTTGTTTCCTTCATTAACAAGCCGAGGTTGTGTTCCTGTTTATTCATCCCTGCTGCCCGCCGGACTGGAACTATTGATCCAAATCGATGTCTTCAGCGTCCACAGCGCAGAGGCATTCTGACTGCGGTTTCATTACACGCACTACCTGCAGCTCTGCCTGTGAAACTATAACTTTCTTAATGTCGTCAGCCTCGCTTCACGCAGAGCTCTGTGTGAGATCATGATGTGATTAGAGATGATTTCACCCTTCAGATGGCCCCGCCGTGCTGCAGAGACCTGAGATGACCTGACTGATTTAGCTGCTGAGCTGCTTGAAGGTGAGGCCACTTATGTTCAGAGGAAAGACAGACAGGTATTGATCACCTGAAGCATAACTTCCTGTTTGTGGAATCTTACACAACACCTTGCTGACTGACGGGCAGGTGTTGTCACGGATACCTTTTTGCAGCCGCTTTAATACAAACCTAATAAACCAGGGGAAAATCCACAGACACATCCCGGCTGAGACAACAATCCAGCCGACAGCTGCTGAGACGTTTCATTCTGCTAAAAGTAAAGCAGCAGACTTCAGTTTAACCATCTGATTGGCTCCTTCAAACCCTGACGTCGGAGTCTTTCCTGAGGGGAAATGATAATTGAGACCTCTGCTCCCATGGTGCACCTCTGCAGCTTTTGGATCAACAATGAAATGCCCCAAGAGGTGTGAGAAGAGGCCGGGGTCATCCAGGAGGTCAAAGGTCAGGACGTCCGTCCCCTTTATCCTGTTTCAGTCCAACCAGCAGCCGTCCTGAGAGGTTTCCTCTGAGCTCGTTCTTTATCTGTCTCAATCTCTCTTCTTTCTCAAAACGTTCACCTTCAACACTAAAAAGACCAAACAGAAGAAAATCTGTTTCATGTCTCTCACTAAAGGACACCTCCATGACTAAAAATGACCCTTTCACCGAACGTCTCCTGTTTCCTGTTTGCTTTGTGCTTTTCTGCCTCTGTTGTGTTAACTGTGACCTGCTCAGTGACTGCAGGCGAACATTAGCTACAAGCTGTAGAACACATTAATTCGGTCTCTCCAGGATCTCACGCCCTTTTTGTGATTATGCGGCAGGTTTTCTAAACAACTGTGATTGAAGTTTTAATGTTTTGGCCGTTGTTCTGTGGGAATAAGTGAAAACTGATATCTTTACCTTTAGAACTGTGGCTGAATCTTTAAACAGTCCTTCCAGGACTTGGCGGGCCTGACCCTGACCCTGCACATTTAAAGCAGCTTAGCTGTGTCTCAGTGTCTCTCTGACGTCCTCCATGTGTTTCTGCCTGGTCTTCACCGTCCTTTGCTGTTGTTGTTGTAGGTAAATGTGAGACGTTGGTATCACACACGTCTGCTGACGTACCACAACGTTTTGCAGGAAACGGCGCTGCATTCAGGGGGATTTGTGTTGATAGTTGCGATTGTGACATCATGAAATCGTGGAGGAGCTGATTCAGTTGAAATGTTCCCTTACAAATAGAATTAAATAACCGACAATAACTCCAATAACTTTCTTCATTTTGATGCTAATATTTTTTTACTTTTACGTTTTTGAAGTATCCAATACGAGTACTTCTCCCACCGTTGCTTACCTGTAACAGTTTGAATTGCAGTAACCTGTACTAACGATGCTTTACAAATAAAGTTTTATTGATTGATTAACACAGTGAGCAGCCTGGAGTCAGTCATATTAATATTAGGACAACACAGATACTTCCTGTAATATCTGTGTTAAAGTCTGAAAGAGGTTTTACTGTAACGAAGCCTCTCTCTCTCTCTTTAATGTCACTGTCTCCTCGTTCTGCACGGAAATAAATTATTTTTCCAATGACCTTTTTGAATTAACTACATCATATAAAATATCACTTAATCTGGCATTTTCCACTTTTATTACAGCGATCATATATCCGTCATCACAGCAGCTGTTTGTGTCGGATGCCGTACAAAGACTGGAGGGTTTAACACAGGGTGTGTGTGTGTTTGATACAGATGAGTGTGTTAATGTGAGTTTATCAGCGCGGCATCGTAAAGCTTAACGACGGCGACGTACAGACATATGGCCGACAGAAAACATCTCCCATCAGGCCTCTGTAACCTGGATAATTAAAAAGCTTCGACGAGTTTTACTGTCTGGCTTCTCCATAAAACACTTCTTCTGTGGTTTTTATATCGTTCACCTGCTCGTCTCCATCATCAGGACCATCAGAGTCTCAGGAGGGTTTGAGATTTCCACCATAAAATAATGACTTACTGCTCCTTTATTATAGACCTGGGTCATGTTCTGGAAGAGAATCCGAAACCATCAGAACAAAACAGCTGTGTTAGAAAATATCTGTGTCTTTGATAAAAAGTTAAAGCTCCAAGAAGTCTGTGGACAGAAAATCTCCCAGGGTGCATTTCACTGACAAAGATCCAATCACAGCTTCAAATTCTACGGAACGATGTCTGAGTGAAAAGCCGCAGTCGGCATGCCAGAACAGGAGTGGCGTTTCAACGGTTTGTGAAAGCACACACAGTTACGGGATTATGCCCCAGTGTTTTGTTCAGTGTGAATGAATGCGGTGTATTGGACAGACGGTCCGGCCACGTTTACTGCGGGATCTCTGTGTGAAAGCAGCTTCTGTGTGCGACTCAGTGATGCGGTCTGGACTGGATGTGAGGCCTGGTCTTAAAAAGGGGAGCTGGTTGGCATGATCACGCTCAGGAGTGCAGATTGCTGAAGAGAGACAGAGGGTAACATCCGCTGTGGTTGCCCGATCTTTTCTGCACACGAGGTCAGGGTCGGGCAGCGAGTTTTGCACATGTGTAGAACAGATCGAGCCCTTACATCCATTACTCTCGGGCTTGAGCTGTTTCACAATCTGCGTTCTTGTCTGTACTTGTGTTCCTGTGGACAGCCGAAGTACTGTTCCAATTCAAAACTCCGCATCCAAACTTGCCAAGTCCGAGCTTTAAAGTACAGAAGTCAGAACTTGGCGAACTCGTTATTGAGAAACAGCCAAAGTGTTGGTCGGCTGTTAATTTCTTTGCAGGCACCTGTAGCGTCAGGAAGAGGCTAAAGAGACACGATGAATCAAAGAGTCGATGAGGGATTCATTTCATGAATCTGAACATTTAACCAACTTCCAGATCAGAAACCATCGCTTATTACTTCCATACAAACACCAAAATCTGGAGAAATGTGTCTTCACTGATGCCGCAGACAGGTTTGTGATGAACGATGTAATCATGGAGTCTGGGTGGAAGATACACATTAAGTCTGATAGTGTTCATTTAGATTTTAAAGGCAGAGAGCAGTTAAAGAGGTGAAAGCTTCATCGAGTCTGAACCTGGAGCTCCGCTCGTCTTCATGACAAAGGAACAGAAAGAATGAGGTGGACTTGCTATTTTCCGGAAAATGAAAGGCTCTTATCAGAGTTCACGGCTGTCTGAGCAGCAGGACGGGACTCCTCTTCCTCCTGCACTTACATAACGAAGATAAACGAGGCGGCTCGGCACGCTTCACACTTCACACAGTAACCAGATTAATTACAGTTAATCATGTTGGATGAAGAGCGGAGCGGCTGCTGATTGGCCTGTCGCTTTGATGCATTACCTCTTCAGAGGAGTCAGAGCGCCGCCGAGGCTTCTGGGAAACCTGGAGCTGGACGTATATCCCCTAGAATTTAAATAAAGTTCTGTGAGTTTGAACGTTTCATTGATCCTAAACTCCACACTGATTCACCACTGATGGGCCGACAGTTGTGCAACACGACAGGTTACATCACCTGCTCTCTGTTCAAACAGGTCTGGAATCAGCCGGAAATCTCTGTCTGGGAATCAAAAGGTGGAATAAGAACTTAGACTGGTCCAGCACGTGGTTAGCCTAGCTTAGCATAAAGGGAGACTATGAAGCTGCCTGATCAGGTGGTTTGACTCCTTTGTTCCTGGTGTCTGGAGAATGTGAGTCCTGAACTGGATGTGAAGCGGTCGTACTTCCTGCTACTTGGTTAGGTTTAGAAAAACATTGTGATTTGGGTTAAAATAAGCACATTACGAACATCACGTGGCGGAACTGAGTAACGCTTCTTAAAGGTTCAGTGCGTGATATTTCTGAGGATCTATTGATGCAGTGTAAGATCCATAACTATGTTTCCAGTGGTGTATAGAGACCTAAGATCTGCATACTCCGCGGGTCCTCTTACATGGAATGTGCCATGTTGCGCCACCATGTTTCTACGGTAGCCCAAAAGGACAAACTGCTGTTTCCTCACTACACTGAATATGTATGAAGAAGAAGAAGAAGAAGTCTTCAGGTTTATTAGTAAGAAGAGAAGATAAATTTGGACTAATGGAGGCCCACACATATTATTTAGCTCAGAGCTGACAGAGTGTGTCGGCCGCCGTAGCTTCTCCTGCTCGCTTACCAAGGGAGGGGTGACTGAGCAGTTGGTTGCAACTTGCAACCCTCACCACTAGATGCCACTAAAACCTACACACTGAACCGTTAAAAGTCAAAATATCTTTTTATTTACTTGGTTTCACATGGGACTCGAACACAGTCCATCCACCTCTTTACTCGGACTTTCTCGCTACTTATTCGTCACCATACTTCCTCCTGTGCTACTGTCGTCTGGCCACTAGAGGTCGCTGCTACAATAAACGGAAATATGCTTCCTCCTGAGTGTTTCTGCTCTGAGCTTTGATCGTGATAATCATAATCCGTTCTGGACAAAACGGGACTCGTATTGACCAAGTAACAGAGTTCAGAGACTGTTGTGCCCACATTGTTACAGAGACCTGCCCCATCAACATCGGCAGGTGGTCCATGTTCTGAGCTGTCAGCGCAAGACTCCGGCCAGGTGAGAGGAGGTGGACTCCTGTGTTTTCCATCGATGATGCTCGAGGCTCAAACGCAGTCAGGACGGACTCTGTTTCTAAATGTCAGACTGTTTATTGTGAAGATGAAACTTTCATATCATCATCTGGTTGCTGCTGTTTACATTCACCCCAGATGCAAATTCAAAAAAAGCACTGTGGACTGTTGTGGGTGTACGTGTCTGTGTCTGTAGATAAATAACTGTAAATATTGTTTTATTTTATTTTATATGTTACCATATTTTAACATAGGTGTGTGTAGCATGAAGGAACTCCAGATTTAGTTTCGTTATGCAGCCCTGTGCTGTAGGATGACTCATAAACAACCTTGTACCTTGAATGCTGCGCAGCACCCGCAGGCTGAGCTTATGATAAACCCTTCAGGATCAGCTAGAGACGCCTCTCGTCTGCATCGCATGCTGCCGGTCTAATCTGTGATGTCATACTATGATGTCAGGCTCTGACCCGGCGATGGTCTCATCGTCCGCTATCAGAAGCAGTGAGATCAGACAATTTCCCAGAAGAGTGTTTTATTTGAATCTATGGAGGGATTCGGTTTGAGGGTTCAGAGGGACGAGTCAGAGGATCAGATCAGCTGACCTCGTCCTCGTGAACATATTCATCCTCACATGAAACTGATTTATGTAGTCACGCACTATTTCTATATAATGGAGTAAACATGAACGTCACAAGTCCCAGATTGGACGGTTTTGGTGATGCAGGTCAGTTTACACGTTAATGCTTCTCAGGTGTTTGATTATGTTCTCTGGAGTCACGAGCAGCTGATCAGGAAAACAACCAGCAGGTGTTCCTGAACGCCATCATCTTAGGTCACTTCCTGAACAGTTCACGGTCAGCAGCTTAACCTTCTTTCACACCAGAGTCTGCTGGGAACCGGACCGAGACCCTCATTTTAAAGCGGTCTTGGTCCGCTTGTTTGTTTGACGTCTTTCACACCAGAACAAACTGAGCTGAGCAGGGAGACGCTTCAGCTGAACGTTTCTGCTGCCAGACGCTGAACACGTCTCTGCTCGTCTTCAGATGAACTGGTGAGGATGTTTCTGAGTCAAACCCTGACTCACCTGCCTGAAGCGAGAACGGGCAGCTGCAGGTTTATCAGGTGACGCCGCCGCCGATGTCATCGGTGCCTCACTGGTGATGTCACACACAACAGGAAGAAGTGAACGCTGCCACATTTAACTCTTTAACTTCACACCTCAGGATGTCAACACTTAGTAAAGAATTATTCAAGCATTTGCTTTTGGAAACTTGAACATTATTCTGCTCATCAGACAAATCAAATAATTAAGTTTGTTAAGTCTGCGTTTAAACTCGCTCTATTACTGAATGTGACTGACTGATGACAGGTTCATCTGTAAAACCCAGAAAATATTAAACTCTATGATATCAGACAAAAGCACTGACAGGCTGCAGAGTTCATCAGACACAACATGAACAAACTACATCCTCACCAACCCGTCCTCCTCACATATAGACACTATAGACCTCTTAGCGTCATAGTTCATCACACTGGGTGGAAGCCCTGCAGCGTTGCTTTTGAAAGGTAAAGGCAGGTGTAGAATATATAACAGTAAAGTCTGTGTAAGAGGTCTTTGACCCAGTAAAACCAAAAGTCAACGCTGAATTTTTTTATCTAAGTTAGTCAGGTAACGTTATTTTAACCCAAATCCTGATCTTTTCCTAAACTTACCAAATTAAGATGTTTCACAACATTAATTGCTAGTTTTATTTTGAAAGTTTAACCAGACGTTGCATATTTATTCTTGCATATACTAACTTCACTGAGAAGCCCTACACGTAAAAAGACGGCAGGAAAACGTAGCCAGGGCGTTAAAACGTGACGCCGAGGGGTCTTGACTCAGCGTCCGTATGTGACCTGGCGGGGGCCCGAAATGATTTAATGGGACTGACGTTGCGACATAACACGTTACCTTGATGATGCCTAACCATGCTATGTACACCTGTGTGTTTGGGACTTTTTATTTTACATGTTAGACGTTCTTAGACTGCCTGATCTGAACGTGTTCCGGGCTCCTGCCTTACAGAGGGGGCCAGAAGTCATCTTCAAAACAGCATCACACACCGACATGTAAACTCGTCTCTCGTAGTCGCTCCATCCATGTTGGTTTACCTTTTTTTAGCCTCCGGGCTTCTCCCTGTAACCCAGTGTTTAACCGCACAATGCTATGAACTGTGGGTAATTCCCTCAGGCAATTTGCAGACTTACAGAAAGTGTCCCTCATGCACCTGAGTGGAAGTGAACAACTGACTCGCTCAGATCTAACGGCTTCGTCCTCTGCAGGACATTTGATGCACCTCTTTCACATTCCTTGTATTTGGCTTGAACATAAAACTACCTGCCTGTAACAAATGTGAAACATGTCCATACAGAAACACAATGTGAACAGACTTTATTATGACATGTGCTGTAGATCCGGAGGATGAAGCCGCCGGCGAGCACAAAAAGGGAAAAACCCAAGTGTTCAGAGAGACAATGGGACAAGAGATGGCCTGAGGAACCGAACCACAGAGGAATCATCTGGCGAGGAGTCACAGGAAGCCTGCAGTGTTGGAGCTGTGGATTGACAAGATGATAGAGGACCGGTGTAGCTCGCCAGGTGGCCAGACCGCCGTCACACGCACAACACACCCGAACACAAACACAAACATATACACACAGACAGCGGCAGGCCTGCTGCTGAACACTGACCCTGTTTGACTGTGGGGATTAAAATCCTCCTGAGCTGCCTCTCTGGCTCTGAGCTGTCCTGGATAAGAAGACGCCTCCCTCTCAGGTGAAACATCTTCCTCTCTGGTCCTGATCCTGAGCTGAAGGTCACTTTATCCTCCTCTCTGACCTCAGCTGGTCCGAGCGGAGGCGTCCCTGACCTCACCGTCGATGAGGTCAGAGGCGTAACGAGGCTTCTTACTGGTCATTACAGACAGCTGATGACAGGCTGAGTAATCCCGACCTGCAGGCTTTCTGTGTGACCTCACGTGACCCCCACCGCAGGCTGACACCTCCGCTCATCTGTTTCCTGCTCAGCTGAAGTGGAGCTGATGAAGCTCTTCCACTTACAGAAAATGTTTAAATAAATATCAGAGCTTCTTCCTTATTGATCCTCTTCAGCTTTTCTGCAGTCAGAGGACTTTCTGTTCAGTCTGCAGGCTGCGGTTAACTTTTCACCTTTTACAGCAGCTATAACAAGTGTTTTTAAAATAACAACGTAGGAAATGAGCATGTGAAAATAGCGTGTTGGAGAATCATCAGCTGCAGCTTCCTGTTCTGCTTCACTCTCAGCGTGTCGTTTCCAGAGAAGAAGAAGCTGTCAGTGTTGTGAAAGTGTTCTTGGAAGCTGGATGACGTTTCCTCAGTGGAACTTCAGTCGAATTAGGAAAATACCGCAGATTTCCAGAGGTACGGTATGTGGGCGGAGACACCGACCCCAGGCCAGCGGATTAAAACCCCTCTGCAGATCACAGATGAACACAATTACACTTTAAATGAAACAATAAAGGAAACACGTGACAGATTTGGTCCACATCCATCAGCCTGTGGACTTTTCATTCCCCCATCATTACCAGGCAGAGGAAACTTCTGTGCTTCTCATTCAGGGGAATTTACCGTTAACATTTCCTAACGGCTGCTTCAGGACCTTTGAAATAGCTGTCGGGAAATGTTTGATTGGATTTCCTCTTCATCTTTCCTCAATCAGAATCAGAAGGAGCTTTATTGCCAAGTAGTGTTTTACACGTGAGCAATTTGCTGTGGTGATAAGGTGCTGCACGTAGACAAACATACAGTCAACATAAATAAATGTGGAAATATATAAATATGGAATTGAAGAACGTTGCAGATATATACATTATTCTGGGTCTGTGCCGTGCAGAAGTAACGCAACAGAAGAGAATAACTGACAAGTTTTCTGAAACTATCCTAAAGGTCACGGCACCTGCCGACCCGTGTTCAGCTACGGGTTGTTATCTCGAGATCACGAGAAAACTATCCCGTTATCACGGGAAAACGAAGTAAAAACAATATTTGAATTGATGGCCGCTTAGAGCTTCCGTACATCCATTTACTCCTATTGTTAATATTTTTGAATGTGAGTGTATTATATTTTAACTCCTCCTCAAATCTGTGTCGAAAAACGTTCACACGTGTTCCAGGTGAGCTCCTACACGCTGCTGACAGAACACCTCCTGCGGTCTTTGGTCTGACCTCCGCCCTGACGCCTGACCTCTGCTAGTTTGTGTTTGTTTGGTAAAACCTGACACGTTCCTGCTGGTTTCAGTCTCCACGTCTCTGAGCGACGATCGTCAGCAGCGGCAGCAGCAGCTCTGGTGCTGATCACTGCTGCAAAACAAAACAGATCCTAAAAACACAGACGGAGTCACATGAAACTGATTTATGCTGGTGTGTCTGTGTGTGTCGCAGTCCGTCGAGTGCAGAGCAGAATGATGGACACTGAGGCCGAGCAGGTTCAGTTCTCAGTGTTTATTTTAACCAAGTGAGACGATGAAGCAGGCAGTCCAGGGAATAAACAAATCCACAGAAACATGACAGAATAATCCAGGAGCAGGCAGGAAGAAGGAGGCGCACCGTCAGGGAAAATCAACAACTACAAAATAAAACAGGAAATCCCCGACAGTGTGTGTGAAGACAAATATTCTATTTAATTTTTCTTTTCTTTTACCTTTATTTAACCAGGAAAAAACTCATTGAGATTAAACATCTCTTTTCCAAGAGCATCCTGGCCTTCTGTGATGTCATCTGTGATGTCATTGTAAGCAAAACGCTGTCCCCTGCAGTCCGTTCTCGCTGACGCTGCCTGGCGGCGAGCTTCTGTTGGACAGACTGTGAGGAGCAGGTGACGTGTGTGACAGCACTGAAACACCTGAGTCTGTGGTCAGGTATCAGCGTCACTGGTGTCACATGACCCACAGCTAGTTCTCTCAGTGATTTAACACAACATATTTTAGAAATCGGTTGCCTGTTCATCACTAACATAATGTCAAAGCCGTCTTCAACCGTTTTAGTGTCTGGCCCTGTTACACATGACGGCGGGACTCGAACCTCAAACGGAGCAGCACCAGGAGCCCGACGTGGTCAGTTTACAGGCGTCACTTATTATTCACCCGTGCACACCAGCAGTTCACAGCAAGTTTGTGCAGACGAGAGTTTGTTTAATCCAACTGGTACAAACAACCTCACAGGAACCAGCGAGAGAGCTGATCCAGAGTCAGAGCTGCATTTCTCTCCCCATCAAAGATTAACCTTTGAATAAAAGTGAACTGTCACGATCACATGATCAGCAGCACCAAAGTGATTTACCTCAGACACAGGAGACGGTGGCGGGTTGATGGTTCTGCACTTTCAGGCTCGTGGACACAGGCAGGATGTGAGACTGATGGACATGAAGATATCGTCTTTAATATGGATATATATCTAAATATCTGTCGCCCCTGATGCTCTGCAGACGTTTGAGTGAAGACGTCACGTTTCTGAAGCCTAAATTTCCCTTATGAACTTCTTCAAAACGTCTGTGAGCGAAGAGCTGAGGGACCTGACAGATGTTTAATAATGAAATGATTTTATATCTTTGTTCTTTTTCACAGTTTTCAGAGTCAAATACGAACGAGTGAAGACTCTAAATCCTGAAAACACCCTTTTCTTTTTGTTGTTGTCTGTTGTTTTGACTCATTTATCAGCTGATTTCTTGATGAACTGAAACTGAAAAGATAAAAGCAGATATAAAGATGTCCTCCTCCTCCTCTCTGTTCCAGCTGAAAGATGACCGGTGGTGTGGATCAGAAGCAGTTCAGGTCTGAGGAGGGTTAAATCAGAGCTCCGGTCTCAGATCAGTGCTGCAGGAATGAATCCTCAGCTTTAACATCGTGTTAGTGAAGCGTTTGATTTCTCACCTCCTCAGAAAACCAATAAATCACCAAAACCCCGATCAGATCCGGACTTTGGACTTCGGTATCAGAGCGAGCCAGATTGGTAATTACTGATGAAGGTGATCGATAGCGTTGCCAGAGCAGGAGGTTCAGCCGCTCCATCAAACTCTGGTTAAAATGTGAAACCATGTGAACCAAAACTGAGCTGATGGACGGCCGCAGCTGATTTATTGATCGGCTCATTGATCGCTGATGCCCCTGTGGCCGGTGTGCTGCCCGGCAGCTGAGGCTCCGTACGGCAGCCTGGCGGTGTGTTCATTAGCCCGGTATCGGCCAAATGAGCAGACAGAACAGGGAGTACTGGGAACGGGAGGACGTGGGGGGGGGGGGATTAGCATCATCAGCCAACCAATTGCTGCTCAGTGTGACGGCAGCTGCTCGGTTAGTGAGTTGATTGACTCCAGACGCCACTTTGGCAGATAACCAACAATCAGAGCCCTGCGTCCTCCCAGTCTGCGCTCACGTCAACAAAGGTGGAGACTTCTCTTCTCAGAACCGGGACATAGAGCCTGCAGATGTCTGATGATGATGGGGAGAATATTTAGAAAGTCACTGATCTATCGTACGTTAAAAGGACTTAATCTGATATTTGGTGAATATCACTTTAAAATACTCTGCAGGCAAACAAACAACAACACAAACAAAAGACGACAGGACCTCAACTCTCAGTGAAATAAACTGTCCGGAGCAATTAACCTTTACTTTGTGACTAGGACATGATCAACATGTAACTACATACATGTTCCTATGAGATGGAACCCCTGACATAGTGATGGGTTCACTTCTGACCTTTATTTGTTAGCAATATAAAGAGCTTTACAAAAGAAATATTCTACAAATAACAGTGTACAAACATTATGTTGTCAAGACACGGAAATATCAATAAAACAGAAAATAAACAATATTAGAAGTGGGTTTTTTTATGTATCATCCCCGTCTAGACAAACAAACACGGCACGCTGCTAGTTTGTGTTGATGTTTCTGCTGATTTTGATTTCGGATGAGCTTTTCTGATAAACTCAAAAGGTGCTTCTGTTTATACACAGTCAGGGTCCATACAGACCAAACCTGAAAGCCTGGACGGTCCGGATTCAGTGCATCTCCTTATACACCTGTCTGCAAGCTTTCATCAGTGCAAAGAGTTCTGGGTAACGTGCTGAGAACAGAAAAACAAGGCGGGAAAAATCTGGACATTTGTTGGAACTGTTCAAGTTTCTCTGAGCCAAAAACCCTTCAAACATCCAGACGTGGTTTGTTTTTGGAGTCAGAGTTCCTTCTACCAGACTTCAGAATAAACCTCTGCAGTCACTTCTTCACCGGATCAAGTAAACTGGAGTTTCCCCTGCGACGGTGGCGGCAGGTGAAGTAGATGTAGTAGGTAAGGCCCAGCGGGAAGGTCGGCTGGGATTATATTGATGGATTCAGTTTCAGCTGGGACCCCTCAGGGAGCAGGCCTGTTTCTGTCCTGCTGTGGTGATGGATGGGGTGAGACGTGTCCTCCTGGAGATGAACGGCACGTCGCCGCTGCTGCCTCTAACGACAGAGGGAAAGGTCGACCTGTCAGCCTACTGCAGGGCTTCACGCTGGATGAAGGTAAGTCGGTAAAAAGCTGCAGAGACTCTGAGACCGAAACAGAGTTCCCAGTCTGTCAGCACTTTGGTGTGGAAGGAAACAGCTCAGCAACTATTGGATGGACTGAAATGTGGCTCAGTTATTCATGGTTCACAGAGGATGAAGACGACTGACTTTGATGGTCCTCTGACTTTTCATTTAGCACCACCATGAGGTTCAAGTTATTTATTTTACAGACTGCACAGTGAGCCTGGTGTTTGAGTCATGTCTACTGCAGAAGCACATAAACACCCCTGACAGGCCGGGTTGGTTTTACATTTCACACAAGTTAAATGCAACAACGGTGACCACATTTCTGAAATGAATACCAGGAACATGTTTGGTTTGGTGGTCAGCATGTCATTAAAAATATAATGTTATTATATATGAAATAAAAAGGGGACAATTTTGGTTTTATTATCTGTCAAAAATAACTCGTCTGAATGAAATCAAGCCATTTTGTGGCTGCAATCAAAGTAGCCTTACTGCATGTTACGGGTTGTTTTGGCCATTCAAAGGTATTTCACCAGGTAAAAAGGACTGGATTGGTTATTTAACAGCCAGTTAAATCATGTAGTCATAAGGATAATAAATAATATAAGAGATCCTGTCGTTATTTTATATATAACTCAGCAGTAAGTCCTTTTAATTATAGGCTTCATTTTGTTTTCCAAATATAAACAAGGATATTAGACAAAGGCCTACCAAACACATAATCCATCAGCAACAAACACTTTGCCTGTGATCACGTGGGCTAAATGTCCGGCCTGGTTACGCTATAAACTGCAAACACTTATGTGGCCACAACTTATTCTGTTAAAAGAAACGTTAAAGTATCACAAAGACAAACCTTTGCTGTTACCACGGACATAAAGCGATGTGTGTTTGCGCGTTATGCCTGTTTGATCCGGATAAAAGCAGCTGTAGACGTAAAGAAAGTGCGCGTTAACGTTACATTCTGCGCGCTCCCTCACTCTTCAGCGTGACACCTGCTTTGCTGTCCAGTCTTTTTGGCCACATAAGTCTGATCTCAGGTCTGTTAAATACAGTCTATGATTAACGGTTAGAAATGGGGACATTTCCGGGGACAACTCCAGATGTCCAGACGGGAACAGGCCCCGGGTTTGGTGGCCTGTCCCCGGAAAACGGGGACGTCTGGTCACCTTAAACAACACTTCACTGCTTGTTGGACTTTTAGAAGTAAGAAGCTGAAACAGAAATTTATAAATGTTAAAACCACCAAGTTAAATGTGAAGAGTTTGAGTGTGATTGTGTCATTATTTCTGCACTGAAGAATATTTTAATATTTGTATTAAGACTTTATTTATTGATTATTGAGATCTTCATTGAGCCCACTTCTCATCTTCAGAGTCTGCCAGTGTTTCTCTCCACAGAGCTGAACGTCTCGTTAGCAGCCCTCTCCCCTTTATCACCCCCGCCACCCTGAAACGCACGACATTCAGCATCACAGCAGCAGCACTTCAAACACTCTGCAGCCACGGGGCTCCGGCTCGTCACTGCATTTTTAATTAGACGGGAACGGATCCCCCGCTGAAGCGACGGAGTTCACCGGAGTTCACCGGCAGGTCGTCGTTTGATGTTTCCTCGCCGCTGCCAGAGCTTCCTGTTTCCCCTGAGCTAACGGAGGAGCTCCCATCCACATAACTCCTCAGCCAGCATCTCTTTTGTCAGCCGTTTCATTCAATCATTAAGTGTGAAATAGCTATGAGTCAAAGTCACCTGTGAGGTACGGAGGACAAAACATGACATTTTTACACATTACAGATTAATAATGAATAAATAAATAAATAAACTAAATATAAAAGGATAAATATGGAAACAGTTTGAAGGCAAACTAATGACTGAATGATGAGTTCATTCAAATGCGCACACTGTCTAACTTACAAAAAAATATTTATAACGTGGTAATGTTTTGGTGGTAGACCTTCATCCGCCAAATGGTGTTACATACTGAGAAGACATCTTTTGTATGTGGTGACCTGTTTGTCTGCACCAGTCACCCACTTCCTCATGAAATAAGGCAACATCACAAAACAGTGAATCACATTTGGATTTAGAGTTACATCAATAGATAAATAGACTAAATAACAAATAACAAATATGTGTGAAGAGATTCAAAAGGCAATAATTTCATACTTCATTAATGTATGTGTTAAAGAACAATGAAATACATGGAAAAATTTAAAAATAGAAAAAGTCATCAACATAAAAATTACTTCCAAACCTCAACATTGTTCTTAAAGTATAACAAACATATCCTCATCCTCATATCCTAAAAAAATGCATACATATATAAATTAACACAATCAACAGGGCACAATGCTTAATAATACTGATAATATATGTTCATATTCATACGAATCCAGAACTGTTTAGAGCTGGACAGGAAACTCCTTCTTGCTGTGGCCCTAAAGCTCGACATACTCAATAATGTTCTAAATATAGTGAACAAGATTTTCATTATACTCTCCTCTTTCTCATCAGCACCTAATTGTGGGAATTCTTTTGTTAAACAATATTGCACCGCTTAGTTCAAATAAATTTGGTATTTTGTCCGTTTATTAAGAAACAATAAACAAAATGTGGTAAATGTTTCTGTAAATAATTCTAAAATCAAATCTAGTTTACATTTTAGTACATCCCTAATTTCTTTTAGTTTCTTTTTGAAAATTTTCATGATTTGAGACTTCATACTTCATACAATATTCCAATTAGTCATGATTAATCCTCCTTACAAATTGGTATAACCAGTGTCTTTAAACTGTTTAGACAAATCTTTGCTTTTGACTGAAAACTGAACTCTGAGCAGTTTGATTCTCTCCCTCCGTCACATCAAAGCTAGGACGCCTCGTCTCAGTGAGCAGAGGCACATTTAATAAGAGGTTGTCTTCTGCGTTGTCTGTGCAGAGTTTAATGAGCTCCTCCAGGCTCCTCTGACATGAATAATGTATACGTTATTCTATTTTAGAGCCAACAAAATGGCTTCTGTCTTCTGGAAGGAGCAGAACTGTGATGTGATGGACCGCCTGGAAATGAAAAAGGCCCAAGGCGAGACTCCAGGACGCCGCCTCCACGTCCACAGACAGATTACAGACCTTGATGGTGGACGCTCAGCAGGAAGACTTTAAACCTGATCAGGCAGCTCACCTGAGGACATTCATATACAGCAACACACTACAGAGAGTCTCTTTTGTTGTTGATGAAAATAATAAGTGTGTGTTCAGAAAGAAAATAAACATTTGTTAGCAGGCTATGTATGTTTGAACATTGTTTCTTTTAATTTTAGTGTTTGGTGGCTTTTATATATACTGCTTTGTCTGCAGGAAGAAAGCTGGAGACAAAGTTTCCAAATAATCTCAACTTTATACAAAAACAACTGAAGGAAAGTTGAAACTGTCAGAGAGAAAAATATTGTAAACCTTTACTGAGACTCAGTGTTTCTGCATGGAGTGTAAATAATGAACAGAATAAAATCTTCATTACTGTGCAATATTTTTTTTAGCTTGAAGAGTTTGTTTTCCCTCTAGCCAGTAAGACATTAGCACTGACCAGCCACAAACGCTAGTTCCCCTTCGAGGGAACTCGAACTGCGTCAGTGACGACACTATGGGAACGCCTCTGGGCGTGGCAGGGCTGAACTATGAATGAAACTACTCCAATCCTATTGGTGTTGCTAGAATGGTAGTGTGTGACGGCGTAACCGGAAGGGTATATAAGCACGCCGGCACACAGGACACATTAGCTTCTTTCTATTCAGCAGGCACTCTGGCTATTATTGGAAGCTCCATCATCTTACATGAAGACGAGACGAAGCAGATCATGTCGAAACAATTCCAACAGTGTGTCTTCCCTTGTCAGCGCTTCATCACGAAAGGTGATACCCACGGAATGTGCGTCGCAGGCAGCCCCCTCGAGAGCTGCCTGCGACCATTGCGAGGCCCTGCCCCTGGGGGTGCTGAGGTCTCAAGTGGCTCTCTTCTTAGAGGATGGTCGGATGCGCTTCCCCCGTGGCTCAGGCCCCGCGGTCGCTGAGGCGTCGCGGCGATTCCGATCCTGGGGATCACAACGTGAGATCGCCGAGGGTACCGGGACGGCTGAGGCCTTTTTCCGGTCCTTGTCTGCGGAATCCTCCTCCCCTCGTCCCCGATCGGGAGCTCGTTTCTCGGCTTCTCCCACTCGAGGTATGAGTCCGGAGAGGCTGACAGGATCTGGCTCCGAGGAGCTAGATGTGCTAAGCATCGTCGTCAACAGGTTCCAGCACGCCAAAACTCAGGGAGAGGCGTTTGAGCGATATCTCCCCCGCCGGTCAGGCTCCAGGCCCGCGACGGCTCAGGAAAGGCGGACGCAGCCTTCGTCCAGAACCTACCTCCGCAGCCAGAAGCAGAGCGTCGCTTCACGGGATCCCCCTCAACCAACCTGGGACGCAAGAGAAGACAGATCTGAGGACCGTCATTCAGTCTCGGGGGAAGAGGTCTTGAGACTTCAAGTAGGGGGACCCACCGCCACTCCCTGCCTCCTCGCCCCGAGGGGCGACAGCCGGAACACGACCGGAGTTTTTGTCTATGAAAATAACTCTCCTCCCCCATCTTCAGGATTTATAGTTTTCTTTTGAAATCACTGGTGTATTTACTTCAAACAACGTGTTTATTTCTTAGTTTTTTAAGTAAAGATAATTCATCCTGTAGCCAGACACAAAAAAACATGTCTCACTAGCTGGCTTTTATCAAGCCAGCTAGTGAGACCCCACCTTGACTTACCTGCTGTTTGTTCCCTTGAAGGTCTGTTGCAGATGAACAATGGTGGAAATTCACGGCGAGAAATGAACGCAGCGGAAATTCACGGTGAGAAATGAACGCAGTGGAAATTCGAAACGAGAAATGATCGCAAGGATTGGTTTGGTTTTTTGGAGTGTAGTTTGAAGGTTTGTCACGTACCTTGAGCTGAGCTGAGGTTTGATCCCACGTCTCCGGGTCTCCGGGCGGCGTGCTTCCCCACTGGACCATCTTCAGCGCTGTTTAAGATGAGCAACCAGAGAGAGGAAGAAGATCAGACTGAGGGAGGAACCTGCAGAAACTTCACCTTCGTCAGTCTGGAGAGGAAGCTTTGGATGGATGGACTTTCTGTCCTTTACTTTATAGGGATCCTGTTGTTGAGCTGTCTGAGCTGCTGGTCTCATAATGTTGAGGTGGAACAAGATGCCGATCTGGCTCCGAGGAGCTAGATGTGCTAAGCATCGTCGTCAACAGGTTCCAGCACGCCAAAACTCAGGGAGAGGCGTTTGAGCGATATCTCCCCCGCCGGTCAGGCTCCAGGCCCGCGACGGCTCAGGAAAGGCGGACGCAGCCTTCGTCCAGAACCTACCTCCGCAGCCAGAAGCAGAGCGTCGCTACACGGGATCCCCCTCAACCAACCTGGGACGCAAGAGAAGACAGATCTGAGGACCGTCATTCAGTCTCGGGGGAAGAGGTCCTGAGACTTCAAGTAGGGGGACCCACCGCCACTCCCTGCCTCCTCGCCCCGAGGGGCGACAGCCAGAACACGACCGGGCTCACAAACCATGGCGCCACCCGGGACTCCCGCGAGCCCCAAGGGGATGGTCCCCTTGGCAAATTTCACGGAAGCTTGGCGGAGCCTCATGAACATTTCCCCGTGGGTCCTGCGCACAGTAGTGAATGGCTACAGGCTGCAGTTCCGGGTTCGCTCCCCCAGATTCTGCGGGATGGTCGGGACTGCAGTACACGCAGAACAGAGCCAGGTGTTGGGACAGGAAGTCCGCTCTCTGCTAGGGAAAGGGGCCATAGAACTCATTTCCCTGCCGGTCAGAGAGGCCAGGTTCTACAGCCAATACTTCCTAGTTCCCAAGAAGGACGGAGGGTTGCGTCCGATTTTGGATCTGCGGTCCCTGAACCAATCTCTGAGGAGATTCAGGTTCAGGATGCTCACCATCCCCGCCATCATCAGTCACATCCAATCCGAGGATTGGTTTGTCACGATAGATCTGTAAGACACTTATTTCCACATCTCCATCCGTCCTTCTCACAGGAAGTTCCTGAGGTTTGCCTTCGGGGGCAAGGATTACCAGTATCAGGTTCTTCCATTCGGCCTAGCACTCTCTCCCCGCACGTTCACCAAATGCATGGATGCAGCTCTGGCCCCGTTAAATATTGTGTATAAATGTCATCTTGTGCAAAGTGGTGACAATAAAAGTAGTGTCCAAGACATGTCATAAAAATTACCATTATGTGACTAAAAATCTGTCAGTGATAATTGTGATAAGTTTTAAATGTGTATAATGTTGACTTACTGCTCACTGAAGAGTAAACTATTGAGTGATTATTATATTGAGATTGTGAATGTTGAATGCCATCAACGTATTTTTGAGCGCAATTTTGAGAAGAATCACATTAGAGAAAGGTTGATGGAAACTGCAAACAAGTTTTTGTCTATGAAAATAACTCACCTCCCCCATCTTCAGGATTTATAGTTTTCATTTGAAATCACTGGTATATTTACTTCAAACAACGTGTTTATTTCTTACTTTTTTAAGTAAAGATAATTCATCCTGTAGCCAGACACAAAAAAACACGTCTCACTAGCTGGCTTTTATCAAGCCAGTTAGCTTGACCCCACCTTGACTTAGTGAATTTGCTATAATGATGTTACTTTGGTATTTTTCGTACATGAGTTAGTCAGGATGATGGAAGAGAAATTCTTCCAGACCAAGAGATCAATACAGGATCTGAACCCCCAACCTCATTGAATTCTCCCAGGTAGTGAAGAGGTCAGGGTCAACTGGCACCAGGAAGCCACACAGAAACAGTTTAGTGTCGGGTTGAACAACAGTCCTTCCAATAGTTCTACCCTCACTGCCGAGGTCACAAAGAGAGGACTCAGCTTCACCTTCACCTACCTGCAGGGAAAAACTTTACAAAGAGTCCAAATGGCTGTCCAGGATCAGAGGTTTCGTTTGAAGTAGATCCAACTAACAGCGCAGAGCTGTAAACAACAATTACATTTAGAGAGACAGTTAATATACAGTATTCTGACTACAGACGCAGTGAGAATTGTGAGTTACATAATGACAGAATTTTTCACATGTGGCCCTAAACTTACTTTGTTGATGCTTTTAAGACGCTCCACATAAAAGCATCTGCCAAATGGGTAAACTGACCATGTTGGAAGCGATTATGCTCAAACACCATACAGGTGTGTGCGAGTTTGAAGATGTGGCAAGTTTAAAGTAGCCCAATCTGGGGACCGAACTCACAACCTGTTGCGCAACAAAATTGTCTCAAAGCCTGCCGTGCTACCAACTGAGCCACAGAGGCAGACAGCTGAAGGTGGTCACAATTTCTCTTATCCATGTAAAACTGCATTTGCTGTTATGAATTAGCTTTTCAGCTGTTACTTTGGTATTTTTAGTAGCTTAGCACGAGAATATATGGCATGAGTCCACACTCCAAACATGTAGATGTTGCAAGTTTTCAAAATAAGAAGACGGCTGTGGGTTACCTTTCAATTAAAGTTTACATCTAAAAATCTTATCCTCTATTGAGGAAGATGTTGGCATTTTGAGAGAAAAAGGCTTGTGGCTTCATACCGATGCCTATTATGTGCTTATGGCCTTTGCAAGTGAACCGCGAGGATGTCAGTGGGTAATTTGCTGCTGAGCTGCTGGTCTCATAATGTTGAGGTGGAACTCTTTTGTTTTCCTGGTTTTACAGTTGGTTTGGTTTTGAAATCACTTCTAAATAAATCTCAAACCACCTGTTTCTTTCTTACTTACTTTTTTGAGTAAAGATAATTCATCCAAAAAACACGTCTCACTAGCTGGCTTTTATCAAGCCAGCTAGCTCGACCCCACCTTGACTTACCTGCTGTTTGTTCCCTTGAAGGTCTGTTGCAGATGAACAATGGCGGAAATTCACGGCGAGAAATGAACGCAGCGGAAATTCACGGTGAGAAATGAACGCAGCGGAAATTCGAAACGAGAAATGAACGCAAGGATTGGTTTGGTTTTTTGGAGTGTAGTTTGAAGGTTTGTCACGTACCTTAAGCTGAGCTGAGTTTTGATCCCACGTCTCCGGGTTTCCAGGCGGCGTGCTTCCCCACTGGACCATCTTCAGTGCTGTTCAAGATGAGCAACCAGAGAGAGGAAGAAGATCAGACTGAGGGAGGAACCTGCAGAAACTTCACCTTCGTCAGTCTGGAGAGGAAGCTTTGGATGGATGGACTTTCTGTCCTTTACTTTATAGGGATCCTGTTGTTGAGCTGTCTGAGCTGCTGGTCTCATAATGTTGAGGTGGAACAAGATGCCACTGATCTGTTCTCCCAGGTAGTGAAGAGGTCAAGAGTCCTGGTTTGTACCCAGGTGCCCTGGGTTCAATTCCCGCTTTGGGAGAAGGAGCTTTAACTGCTCTTTATTTCTGTTCTTTTACACAGTGTGAAGAAAAGATTCTTTTCTTCACACTGTGTGAAGGTTCTGAGGTTTGTGTGTGGGGCACTGCTCCCTTGGTTTGAGATTTATTTAGAAGTGATTTCAAAACCAAACCAACTGTAAAACCAGGAAAACAAAAGAGGAAAGCAAATTACCCACTGACATCCTCGCGGTTCACTTGCAAAGGCCTCACGTTGCATGCAATATGTTAATTTCAGGCATTGAACATTGAAATGTCTCCATGAAATGACAAAAAAACACTGCTCTGCTCCTGCTGAACGAGATCACATTTCTGTTTGTTTTTACTGTTTGGTTTCCTTTGTTGTGGGCTCAGAGGTCAATGAGGGCTGGGGGCAGCGTTGTATGAGGGGCGCTTCAAGGCCACCGGAGGAGTCTGAGAAGGCAAAACAAGTTTGAGACCAGGAAGAAAGACTAACAGTAAAACCTGACAGCCTTAGTTTATCTGTCTGGAGGATTTCAAAATAAAAGCAAGTTGACTGACAGTCGCTGTGTGGCCCAAACAGGGTGGGATGGGATTACACTCCCAGACACACACACAGACACGGACAGTTTTGTTTCCATCACTTTTGGGAACATTACATTTACTTGCATACAATCCCTGGAGACTTATCCTAACCATAACCACTACCTGCCCAAAAAGGTATTCACATAAGGAAGGCGAGTCTCCACAATGTATCATCAGTCCAACTCTCAACTATGTCACATTAGCAGTAGAGAAAACTAAATTTGAAGGACTGAAGGACTTTCATCCAAGAGAACGTGTTAGTGTCCTGTGTGAAACCAAAAGTCACATGACTGATGTCTTTTTTTGACCCAAATCACCATCTCACCCCCAGCCAGTCGAGGCAGTTGGCCCCTGTCCCTCAGCCATGGTTCTGCTCGAGGTTTCAGCCTCTTCACAGGATGTTTTTCCTTGCGTCTGTCACCAGGTGCTGCTCATGGTTGCAATTGTTGTGTCTTGTAAACTACCTACTCTGTAGCAACTAACGTTAACTTAGAATCTATATATTTCTATATAGAGAGTTTTAAAGTAGAGATATTCAGCTCTCTTCGTTTTCCCATAATCCTTTTCTTTACAGTAGCATGCTGTAGAGACCTTTTCATGGTATCCTATTGTATATATCAAAGTTAAATGCAGAGCACTCACACACAGTTAACATGCGACCTCCACGGCTGCCATCATGCAATATTAAACACCATCAGCCGATATTCTCACTGATCTCCAATCAGCAGACTCACATCAGCACTTTTCTCACTGACAGAGCTGCACACACACACACACACACACACACACACACACTCTCACACACACACACACACACACACTCACTAAGGCTTTTATCTCCATCTATGTTCAAACGACTGAAAATGCACATCACATGACCATACAGGTACAAATATAGATGAACGAATAGCAGCGATGGTGAAGAACCACAGCAGAGATTTCTCTGCACGGACCGACAACAAGGTGGACCTGTTCCCGAGAGGAACACGGGAGGGCAGAGAGACTGTGCTGGCGGGAAACAGACTGGGAGTCGTCACAAAGTAAATACGGCGACATGCACAGTACAAGTGTACAAGTGTTAGTCCAAAATATAAAACTAAAAAAACTTCAACTCTGTCAGCATCATCTTTCTGCTGGCATGACTGATAAGAGCCAATCAGGAAGCCAAACGTGAGCGTCTGCGTCATCGTTTCTAAAGTCCTCTGTTTTCACCTGTCTGAACTACAACGCTGAGCTTAGCGAGTTTTAAAACAAAGACGTAGGAGTGTGGATGGAGCCTCACTGGAGTACACAGCAGTATGACACTGGCAGGAATAAGCTTTTCTTTAAATCCACCATTAACAGAAATGATGTGAAAACGGTTTCTCTGTTATGATAAAGAGCAGAAACGTTAACAGTTAAACACGTGACGATAGCTGATAAATGAAGCTGATGATCATCTGTTTTTAGGACCCTCCTGCAGCAGCTAATTGACCTCCCATGTCTCGAAATGCATGTTGAGATGAAGAAGAAAGTCAGTGTTCAGACTCTCTGAAATCCTCCAGGTGACGCACAGACAGTCTGAACCTAATCAGCTGCAGCAGGTGGATCCATATCTCTGAGCTGAACCGCATTCCCGCCAGACTTCAGTCTGCAGACGGAGGGTTTCCTCTCAGATCAGCTGATTACATGTAACAGCAAACACCAATTATCGTTCCAAACGAGCCATAATTAGTGAAGACAAACGAGCCAAAGGGAGACGGATGCTTCCAGACGCTGCTGGTTGTTTAACGTCGGCTCACAGACTGCAGGGAGAATGAACTGAAACACCAGAGACCAGCACGGTCCTGATTGGTTCACACAGCCTGAGGATGTTTTATGAGTCTGTGCTGTCCTGTTTGCTGTTGCATGCTGGGGCAGCAGGCTGAGGGTAGCGGACGCTAACAGGCTCAACAAACTGATCCGAGCCCACTGACGTTGTGGGGGCGGAGCTGGACTCTCTGTCGGTGGTGTCAGAGAGAAGGATGCTGTCCGAGCTACATGTCATCTTGGACAATGTCTCCCACCCACTCTGTGACTTGCTGCTCAAACACAGGAGCACTTTCAGTGACAGACTCATCTCCCATAATGCACCACAGAGCGCCACAGGAAGTCATTCCTGCCTGTGGCCATCAACACTTGGACTTTAGTAGTAATAGTGTCGTGCAATACTGCGATATTCTCTGTCAACACTCTGGTTTACTTACCAATACTGCACCTTTAAAGATTTTTAAACACCTCAACTTCTACTTCTTTTAATAATTCCACTTCTGTCATATACAGTACAAAGTAAAAAACTGGACATATTTCCACTCCTTATTTATTTTTTTCTATATTTAAAATATGTTTAAATGTAAGTCGTCCCTGGTGTCGTTGTCTTACTTCCTGTCTCTGTGCCTCGCTGTCTTCACCTGTGTATATGACTGGTTGTCTGTCACTTCATGAATGTTTCACCAGTGTTTCGCCTCGTGTCTCGGGATTATTCTCTTGTTTCCATCGTGCGGTTTGGACTTACCCTTCTTTCAGATTTACTAGATTACTCAGCACTTTGGAAGTTTCACCAGTTTATTTAATTAAACCCCTCTAAAGTAAACCTCAGTGTCTGAATCACGGCAGGCCGAAACACTTGTTACACAATAATGGTGAAAGCAGTGTAAAGATGTGAGAAACATATGTAACTCCCAGAAACAGAAGGTCTGAAAAGCAGAATATGACACACAGTCAAGGCAATATTTCAGTACCAGACTCTTGATAAAAACACCCAATTTAAATGTAAAACAGGTTTCAGCAGCTGCTTTGTTGTATTTTCTTCTTTCTTGTTGCGTTCCCCTGTGCTGCTGTGCCAATTTAAATTTCCCATAAAGGAACATTTTCTCTTAAAGTCACTTCAGTAAAGAGTTAGTTTTAGTTGAGTTTATCGCTGTGTCTCGACTCGGAGATGTCCATTAGTACATGCAGTACACTGTGTACACCAGTGGTGGATGAAGTATTCAGATCCTTTACTTAAGTAAAGGATTTTGCACGGCTGTACTGAACCTTTTCAGCGTTATGAGTGCACCATCCTGGTACCCATAGTGCACTGCAGTTTGCCATACTTCTCAGTGTGAACGCACTCATACATTTTAGTTCACATATTTTGTGTAATGCGCTGTCTTCATGATGATGTCACCTGAAGTCAGAGACTGTCCTCAGTTCAGCGGCTCTCTGTGATCAGCATGCAGAGCAGGTGTCACAGTACTGATTGTGTCTCTCCATGCGTGAGGTAATTTGGGATGTCGCTCATTTGCATGCAGCCCTCGCGTGTCAGATCTCACGTTATCTCTGCTGGATGATTTCATATGTGATACGTTCACTCTTCCTGTCTGGGAGGCGTCCACACCGCCCATTCATCTCCTGATCACACCGTCAGTCGCTCAGACGCGCCGCAGGAAGTGGATCTGATAAAGAGATTCAGATCTGAAGGTCTGTCTCCGCGACCTCGTCCTGTCGAGGCTGGAGGGCAGACATCCCAGAAGTTGACTGGAGGAGGGCGGAGGGGGAGGGGCTTAACGTTCCTGTACTGCAGAACTGTAAACACAGATTCAGTAGTCAGGATCAGACTTACAGTAAATCATTGATTTAATCATTGATCGACTATCAGCTTGTCTGCTGCTCTTTACAAGGCCACCAGTTAAAAATACGTTTCTGAGATACAACACGCACACACACACTCTCAGTGTGAGTGCATAGTGAAATATTGATAGGTGATCCTGAGTGATTAGCTGCTGTAAGTGAGGACAGACTCTCAACATGTCACAGCTGATCTGTCACTCTGAGCTTTCTCATTCATAATGCATGACTCTCGCCCATCTCCCTCTCTCTCACTGCAAATTCCACTTTAATAAATGATCTTCAGTCTGCGGGGGGCCTCCTCCTCCTCATCGTTCACATCCTCCTCCTCAACCTACTCCTCTAACTCCTCTTCCTCCTTCTCCACCTTCTCTTGCTCTTTTTTCTTATCCTTTCCTTCTCCTCCTCTTCCTCCCCTGCCATCTCCTTCTCAGACAGCAGCTGAGGAACCATCTCTCCCCTCAGCAGCTGTTCTGAGCTTTCGATCACATTCGATTCATTGATTGGATGTTGACACTTCATGTATCCATAATGTGAATGATTCATATTCTGTATTGTTACTCGACACATGCAGAACGTTACAATGACAGTGGAAGCTGTAGAGTAAATATTACGGTCCTATTTTTAGTCCTCAGAGGTTAATTTTATTCTTATATTTTATATTTTATCTAATTATTTTTATAATCTGCCTTTTTAATTGTAATTAAATTTCACCTACCTCACTTTTATGATTCATGTAAAGAGGCTGCTGTAACATTAATGACATACTCAGTCTATTCAAGATGTTCACATTTAAAATACATAAAGTCAATTACATTTGATGAATAAACTGAAATCATGTTTAATCCAATATATATGAGATATTCAATGATTAAACATGAAATATGAAAAATATCAACGTAAAATATAATACTAAACAGTCTTAGTGAACTGAGTCGTGACCTGAGAGCTGTCCATTTGTCTGAGGTGAACTCATCAGAGTTTTAAATCAGGGGGAATAATTCAAACACACACACATACACACACACTGCCTCTTCGTGGGGACCCTTCATTCCCTACCTCCTAACCGAACCTTCACCTAATGTTAATCTGAACCCTAAAACCAAGTCTTAACCGTCAAACTGCCCTTTAAACATGTGGGGTCCAGCATTGTGGTCTCCACAAAGCTGTCGGTCCCCACAAGTATAGTGGAATCCCGGTTTTTGGACCCCACAAATATAGTAAAACAAGCCCCCCCTCCCCAAACACACACACACACACACACACACTAATTGAGGTATTGAAGTAGTGAACATCTGTGCCTGTTAAATCTCTCATGGGAGGTTTTTTGTCTGTTTGCTCAAACATGAGCAGGGACTCATTAAAGGTGTGTGTGCGAACATTTCTGCAGCATGAGGACATTTCATTATAATTGAGGACATTTCATTAAAATTGAGGACATTTCATTATATTGAGGACATTTCATTAAAATTGAGGACATTTCATTATATTGAGGACATTTCGTTAAATTGAGGACATTTCTGCAGCGTGAGGACATTTCTGCAGCATGAGGACATTTCATTATATTGAGGACATTTCGTTATATTGAGGACATTTCTGCAGCGTAAGGACATTTCATTATATTGAGGACATTTCCGCAGCATGAAGACATTTCATTATAATTGAAGACATTTCATTGAAATTGAGGACATTTCATTATATTGAGGACATTTCTGCAGCATGAGGACATTTCATTATTTTGAGGACATTTCATTATATTGAGGACATTTCTGCAGCGTGA